>NC_064671.1:52816597-52934097 GCF_943734685.1 Anopheles coluzzii | reverse complement strand
AAAAGAAAAAGTAAGAATAGAAGAAGAGCTAAAACGGCTACAAGAAGAGATACAAAACAAAAAATCAGAAGATGTCAATGAAAAACCAATGACAAGTTTAGACGTAAAACTGTTAACTCAGAGTTTAGACAAAATGGTTCAATCGTTGTGTTCTAAGGACTCGAAAGTAACACTTTCAAAGCTTCCAGATTTCGATGGAAGCTATAAATGCTGGCCTCAATTTAAACAAGCCTACGAAGAAACTTCCCGAGCTTGTAATTTTTCAAATTTAGAAAACATGAATAGGCTGCAAAAGCATCTGAAGGGCGAAGCATTTCGTGCGGTTAGTGGGTTAATGCTTAACCCAGAAAACGTTCCGCTTGTATTAAACAGGCTCGACAAAATGTTTGGAAATGCTGAAAGCATTTACAAGTCTTTACTGTTAGAATTACTAGTAGTAAAGCACATACGATAGATAATCCCTCAGCATTCTTAGAATTTTCCAACGCTTTGCGCAATCTCATTGACAACATGGTGTTGTTGAAGCAAGAAGGTTTTTTGAATGACCAGAGGCTGCTAAACGATTTGACATCAAGATTTTCAACCGAACTTCGGAACGAATGGTTGAAACACACAATAAGTAGGAAACAAGATAATAAGAATCTCACGCTAAAAGACCTAGCAGAATGGCTGAAACCCTCTGAAGAACTGGCCATTATACTGGCCGCGAACGAAGGAGTAGCCAAACAAGAAAGGTCGAACCGTCAAAACATGCAGCATCGTCTTAAAGGGCCTGAAAAGCAAACGATATGTCTAATTTGTGGATTTCCTCATGAAACCACTCGTTGCCGACAATTGAACGGTAAGATGCCCGATGAAAAATTATCTCTTTTCATTCGGCATAGAATTTGCACCAATTGCTGCAAGTACAGCAACCATAACGCCCAAAACTGTCGTCTACCACCACAATGTAGTATGTACGGGTGCGGCAAAAGGCATCATAGTATGTTTCATAAAAGAAATCTGGTAGAAGGGCAACCTACAAACAAAATAAATTGCCATCAGGAAAAGAATAATCTGTTCTATCAGATCGTGCCCATCACTTTGCACCATAATGATAGAAAATTCGAAACTTATGCATTCCTGGCTCTTCAACTAGCCTCATTTTGGAAAGTGTCCGAAAAGAACTAAACGTTCACGGACCAAAAAGACCGCTAACTCTCTCCTGGACGGACGGAAGCATTCAAAAAGAGACAGAAAGTAGGATAGTTCCCATAACAGTAGAGGGAGCTAACAAAAGAAAATTTCAAGTAAAAGGTCTCAGAAGTGTAAGGGAACTTAACCTTCCCGTTCAAACCATAGATGCTCCGTGTTTGCAAAGAAATTTTAAACATTTGAAAGGCATTAGTATCTCTAGCTATGCAGATGCGAGGCCTACCGTGCTACTAGGCCTTCCTCATTCGTATCTTTGCCATGGTGCAAAATATCGAGAAGGTAGACCAAACGAACCAATTGCCCATGAAACGAGGCTTGGTTGGGTCATTTTTGGGGGAACGAATACGCCAAATGTCACAGAGAACTCATTTGTGATGACAGAGACGTACGAAGAAGAAAACAAGAACATGATGCAAATCTTGCGTGGTTTCTTTTCTACAGAGGAATTTGGAGTTAAACCTACTCCAACCCGTGCCTCTGAAGAAGACAAAAGAGCGTTAAAAATTATGAAAGACACGCTTAAAAATACTGGCGACGGATACGAAATTGGTTTAGTATGGAAAACCGACAATCCTAAATTGCCAGACAGTTACGGACAAGCGCTTACGCGCTTAAAAAGTCAAGAGAAGGCAATGGAAAGGGATCCAAACTTAAAATTATGGTATCATAAAGAAATAAACGCATACGTTGAAAAGGGATATGCACGTAAGGCGACACCAATGGAACTGCTGCAATTAAACGGAAAAATAAACTACATTCCCCACTTTTCCGTGATAAACCATAATAAACCCATTCCCAAACCACGTTTAGTATTCGACGCGGCTGCAAAAAATCAAAATATATCCCTTAATTCTCAACTTCTTTCCGGTCCAGATCTTACTGCGTCCCTGTTCGGAGTGCTACTCCGCTTCAGGGAACACAAAATAGGCTGTTCAGGAGATATCAAGGAAATGTATCACCAGGTAAAGGTGAGACGGGAAGATCAAGACGCTCAAAGATTTCTATTTCGAGAATCGCCTTCTGACGTTCCTCAAGTTTACGTTATGCAAGTGATGACATTTGGGGCAACTTGCTCACCAACTTGTGCTCAGTTTGTGAAGAACGAGAACGCACTGCGTTACAAAAATATTTATCCCCAGGCAGTAAAAGCGATTATTGAAAACCACTACGTAGATGACTACTTAGATAGTTATCCAGATATTGATACAGCCGTGAATACTATCTCGGAGGTGTGTAAAATACATGATGATGCTAAATTCTTTATGAGAAACTTCTTTTCCAACTCAAAAGAAGTGGAGAAAGGCATTCCAACCAACAGGTTATCCGAGAAAAGTGTACTTGGCATAGAGGAGAAAAATCAAAACTTCGATAAAGTGTTGGGATTGGTTTGGGACAAAGAGTCTGACGTCTTTGCCTACAAGTTTAAAAGGGCAGATATTAAAACACTAACGAAACGTCAGATGTTCTCATATATAATGAAAATCTACGATCCTCTAGGCCATCTTGCCAACATTACTGTTGAAGGTAAGATTTTGATGCAAGATCTTTGGAAAACTAAACTAGACTGGGATGACGAAGTCACACAGTCCATAAAGGAAAAATGGGAAAACTGGATAAGCCGAATCGAAAACTCGATCAACATATCCATACCTAGATGTTTTTCGATTGAAAATAACGTAAAGATCAGGGAGCTCCATACTTTCGTAGACGCGTCAGAAAAAGCCTTTGCCGCAGTCACGTATCTTAGGACAGTCCACGACTTAGGCATCGACATAAGTATCGTGGCCGCAAAATCAAGAGTCGCTCCTACCAAACCACTGTCGATCCCTAGGCTTGAATTGCAAGGGGCAGTGCTAGGCACTCGCCTAAACGAATCAATCAAGAGGGAATTGCGGTTAAGGGTTCAAACAGAATTCTTTTGGACCGATTCAAAAACAGTTCTAGCTTGGCTTAACTCAGAACCTAGAACATATAATCAGTTCGTAGCCCTGAGAATCGGAGAAATTTTGGAGTTCAACTCTCCGAAGCAGTGGAACTGGGTAGCATCTGCAGAAAACCCTGCTGACGAAGCTACAAAAACTTGTAAGAAAAAGTCAATATGGTTAAATGGTCCCGACTTTCTCAAAAATTTAGAAATAAAAATACTAACACCAGACATTCCGGACACACTTGAAGACCGGAAAAGGGTAAACACTTCGAGAACAGTGGAAAGAATAGATTATGACGCCATTTCCGTCGAATGGTGTTCCAACTGGCACCGTCTAAAACGATCGGTAGCGTACGCACTAAAGTACTTGGATTGGTTAAAAAGTAAGGCTAAATCTCTGTCATTTTCGACAGCAATCGATAAAGCTACCCTTGACTTAGCTGAGTGCCACTTAATAAAAAAGGCTCAATGGGAAAGCTTTCAAACGGAGATGATACAACTCTCATTGAAGAACCCGATTAATGGCAGCAGTAAAATTAGGTGCCTGTGCCCTATGTTGGACCAAGATGGGATCATGCGTTCTAGAGGAAGACTTGAACACGTTAAATTTCTTCAATTTAACGCACGTAGCCCTATTGTCCTACCAAAAGGGCATCACATTACAAACCTTATCCTGCAACATTATCATGAGAGGTACTACCACCAGAAGAGCGAATCAGTGATGGCTGCAGTTCGTCAAAAATTCTGGGTGATAGATCTCAGAAGCAGTCTTAAGCACGTAATAAACAAATGTCAATACTGCAAAAACGCACGAGCTAAACCAATCCCACCAATAATGGCACCACTGCCAACATGTAGAACAGCAGTGTTTAAAAAACCATTTACGCATTGTGGAGTAGATTACTTCGGCCCCCTATTCGTTACGATAGGCAGACGGTCAGAAAAAAGGTGGGGTGTTATATTTACGTGTTTAACCACAAGAGCAATCCATATAGAAATAGCCATTGATCTAACGGCAAGCACCTTTATTGTTTGCTTAAAAAATTTGCAATACAGAAGAGGAAAGGTATCTTTCCTATACAGCGATAATGGGACCAACTTTGTCGGAGCCGACAATGAGATGAAACAAATAAGATATCGATGTGCCTCAGAAGGCATAGAATGGATCTTTAACCCACCAGGCGCCCCTCATTTTGGAGGTGCGTGGGAGCGAATGGTTGGAGAAATCAAGAGTCTGCTTCCCATGGCTGAGAGTTATAAAGAACACGTTCTCAGATCAATACTAACTGAGATAGAGTTCCTAACAAATAATCGACCATTGACTCACTTAACACTAGAACAAGAAGATGACGAGCCCCTAACTCCAGCTCATTTCTTGATAGGTTGTTCCGGCGAGGCAGAGCCGAATATCTCAGATATCACCAAAACAGAATTGGTACGGTCCGATTGGAAAAGGGCCCAGGCAATCACACAACAATATTGGCGACGGTGGATAGCTGAGTATCTCCCAAAGCTCTCTATACGAGAAAAGTGGACTCAACCGGCCAAACCATTACAAATAGGCGATATTGTCACGTTTCCCGATGAACAAAGGAAAGGAAAGTGGTTTAAAGGCCGAATCTGCGAGCTGGTAACTGGCGTAGACGGACAAACTCGTTCAGCACGAATCAAAGTAGGTAATAATGTAGTTAATAGGCCAACTGTAAAACTAGCAGTACTCGAGGTAAAACGAGATCAAACATTTCCAAATTGGGGAAAAAGGAAGGAAACAAATCTTAACGTTATAAAAGCTAAAGCAGAAGAACTAGCAAGTCAAATACCAAAAAGGAAAAAGCTCAAAATTAGGCCCGTATCATGGAGCTCATCCTTAAAATAACAATATACATAGCCGCTCTGTTTAGAGTCGAATGTTTATCGATCGTACCTATCCCTGAACCAGGAATATATTTTGATCATATTGGGACACTCCTATTAAAAAAAGGAGCATGGGAAACGACATTCCATACGGGGACACGTCCGGAAAATGATACGGATACGTTACAAATGTTGAAAAAACACTTAACCATAGTATTGAACTCCGTTAATAGTACGGACTCTGAACACTCAGATCTAAAGGTTACACTTCAGCGCGAATGCAACCATGCAATTCAACTAATTCAAGGAATAAGTCACAAAAGGACAAAACGCTCTCGGGGAATATTTGGTATATTAAAAGATTTCATGTTCGGGGGAGACGACATAGACGAGCAATTAGCAGCCTTCAGAGCAGCAGAGGATACAAAAATTACACATGTGTCCGAACGTTTGACCCAAACAAATAAAAAACACAATGAGTTAACAGAAAATTTACGTCACCGAATAGACAAACTCTATGATGGTATAGATGTTCTCAGCAAAAAATTTAAGCATAACAAAAATGAAGTTCTAACAAAGTACATACAAGAAACGATCATGCTTACAACCGCTCTAGTACAAGACATGATAAATAAGTATCACGAAATAGATTCAAACCAATTATATTTAGAGGACGAAGAGATGTTAAAACAAACTATACGAAGAAAGATGGCAAGTCATTATAACGCTTTAGAATACTCGGAAATAACCAATAGGAGGATAGAAAATGGTGAAATAGTCTTTTCTATCAAAAACGTAATTGTATCGATAGAAAATTACGAGATGTTTAAAGTCATAGCCATTCCAAACTTTGCTAATTATACGATTTTAGACATACACGAAAATACAATAGCCATCAACGAAACTAGTTACTTATACCCGAAGGAAATTGTTAAACTGAACGAATCGCATTACATATCTTCTGAGAAAATAATACAACGAGAACCAGACTGCATAGCATCAGCATTACTACACACAGAAAGTGGTACCAGATGTAGTTCAAAGGAAATAGGGCCAGAAGTCACTGAATTTATACAACTTACAAATCCAAACAGTATTCTGTTCTTCTCTACCAACCCTGATAAGATATTACTAAAATGTAATAAAACACTCACTACACCAAGCTGCTCAATCGGAATCATAACCTTGTCACTAGACTGTAGCATTTTGACGAGCAAGTTCGAAATACAACCGACGATGCTAATAAAATCTGAGCAAGTTAGAGCATATTTTAAACCCATGTTAAATTTAAGCATATCAAAAGAAGATAAGTCTAACGAAGTAGAATCAGTAACCAGTAACTATGTACTCTTCTCGATAACCATACTAAGTGTTTCTATTACGGTCATCTTGGTTTCCGCGATGTTAATCAAGAAATATCTAAAACAAAATATTGGTCCTCCTCCATGCAGGCCACCCACTTTAAACCTAGAATTGTAACTCCCCTACGAGGATTTACGGGGGGAGGGATGTCGCTGACGACAATTTAGGCTTAAAAAACAAAGCGTTGCTAGGTCAATAAATGCTGACTAGCTATGTTATGCAACGCGCCAGCGATGCGCGCTGGTTTAACGATTAAATGGAAAAATAGGCTAAGAAGAATAGATTAAGAAGAATATGCTGATCGACGACGGTCAGCATTTTTAGAGTATAAAATCAATTGAATAAATTAATGAAGCCATTACTTGCCAAGAACCAGTTGGTGCGTTCATTATTGTGCTTAAGTCGGCGTGTACTGTGCCTGTCTTAAGCTGCTGCTCCGAAAGACACTTTCGTGTGCGCGACAAGGTTCGATAAGCTGTGTGCGGATTTGGAAGCTGTGCAGCAACAATTGGAAGATTCTGCCGACACTCCGGAAGAAGTGTCGCAAAATGCTACACTCAGAGAAAGTTTTGAGGATAGATTAATTCTTGTGCAATCCCAGCTGCAAGCAAGGTTACCAAAAGAGCAGTTTCAAAATGCCCAATCGAGTACCGGAGCGAATCCGTTAAAGGGCATCAAACTTCCTACCATTGCGCTGCCTGAATTCACGGGGGACTATATGCAATGGTTGACATTCCGCGATACGTTTGAGTGCTTAATTCATAATAATATGGATTTACCGGCCATTCAAAAATTTCACTATTTGCGCGCCGCGGTTAAAGGAGAAGCGGCTCAAGTGATAGAATCCATCACCATAAGCGCCGCTAATTATGATTTAGCATGGAACACTCTAACGGAGCGATACTCGAATGAATACCTCCTGAAAAAACGCCATTTGCAAGCAATGTTTGCCATCCCAGCTGTACAGAAGGAAAGCGTTGCAACATTGCACCACCTTGTAGATGAATTTGAGAGACACACAAAGATTTTGCAACACTTAGGAGAAGAAACAAATACATGGGGTAGCATTCTCGAGCATTTGCTATGCACTAAACTTCCGACAATAAATTTACGCGATTGGGAGGAGCAAGCATCAAGCAATAACGATCCCAGTTACGACAGTCTGATTTCGTTCTTGCACCGTCGTATGCGTGTATTGGAGACGTTGCTTGTCAACAACTGTCATACGTCTCAGGGTAACGACCTAGCTCCCGTACGGAGAATGACCTTTCCTCGCCAAGCCAGTTTTGCTTCCACATCGCATGAAATGCCGAATTGCATGCTATGCAACTCCGCGCACAACCTTCTGAAATGTCCGCGTTTCGAGCGGATGGACCCGAAGGAACGCCATCGGTTTGCTATGACCTCGCGTTTGTGCTTAAATTGTTTACGCGATAATCATATGGCTCGAGATTGTCCATCACAGTACAAATGCCGTTACTGTAATGCCGCACACCACACAAAATTGCACTACGCACATAACAGCCAAGCTTCCACTACACCACAGCATCACGCTCACCATAACCCAAATTTCACTGCACCTCAGCAACACACACACAACACCACTAGCGATCACACAGCCACAAACAATACACAACGCACATTTGCAGCAGCATTGCAGCATGCACCCGAACAAGTCATACTGCAAACTGCTATGATAAATATCATAGACGATTTCGGAATAGCACATCCTGCGCGGGCGCTGTTGGACAGCGCATCGCAACCGAATCTAATAAGCGATCGGCTGAAGAAAAGTAATGTGAACATTACCGTCATTGGAGCAGGACAAGCTACAAAGACAGTACGGGAGTCCGTACAGGCACAGATTGTCTCTCGATCCAGTTCGTTCACTGTGAACACTGAGTTGTTGATTGTTGACAATTTGATTGCAAATCTACCAAAGCGCTACATAGATATCAGCGATTGGAAGATACCACCTGGTTTCGCTTTAGCAGACCCTCTGGTCAACAAAGCTGCTCCTGTAGACCTCATTCTTGGTGCTCGTCATTACCACACTTTCTTTGAGAATGCAACTCAGTTCCGTCCTGCACCTCATCAGCCCGTGATGATAGACAGCGTTTTCGGCTGGGTAATGACTGGTCCAACCGGCATTGACAATTCTTCACCTAAAACCGATCCCACCGCATCATATACAATCGTCTGTATGGCATCCTTGGAGGATTCGCTACAAAGATTTTGGCAATTGGAAAATTTAACCATGAATGATGGATACTCACCAGACGAACGGCATTGTGAATCGTTCTATAAGAATACCACCGAACGTGACGATAATGGTAGATATATTGTTCGCCTACCGAAACAGCCCGACTTTGATGCAAAGCTCGGCCTTTCTAGACCTCAGGCCATTCGTCGTTTTGAGCTTCTCGAGCGGAGATTGGAACGTGATCCAGCACTTCGAGAAGCGTACCAAGACTTTATGAAGGAGTACTTAGCACTGGGTCACATGTCTCCTATAAGCACTGAATGTGATGATACAGCCGCTTATTATTTACCACACCATCCAGTTTTTAAAGCGTCAAGTACCACCACAAAGGTCAGAGTAGTTTTTGATGGCTCGGCTAAAACGTCAACTGGCTTTTCGCTGAATGAAACTCTGCGGGTTGGACCCATAGTTCAGGATGAACTCATCGATATTATTTTGCGTTTCCGCACCTATAAGATTGCTGTCGTAGCTGATATCGCCAAAATGTATCGAAAAATTGTGCTGCATCCGGATGATCGACGATTGGTTCGCATTTTCTTCCGTTTCTCACCGCAATCGCCGATTGAATTGTACGAGCTGAATACTGTTACATATGGTTTGTCTCCATCATCGTTCTTGGCCACTCGTACATTGCTGCAGCTTGCGGATGATGAAGGTGCTGACTTTCCACTCGCTTCACCCGCACTGAGACACAATTTTTATGTAGACGACTTCATCGGCGGAGCAAACAGCGTGAGTGAAGCTCGCGAGCTTCGTCAGCAACTTTCCGAGTCACTCTCCAAGGGCGGGTTTGAACTCCGGAAGTGGACATCCAACTGTTTAGGCGTACTAAGTGGTGTACCAGCAGAGCATATCGGTACACAGTCATCACTGCAGTTTGTGCTGAACGAGACTGTGAAGGCACTTGGCATCGCATGGAAGCCTGAACTAGATGTTTTGTGCTTTGAGTCGACTGCAATAATAGAAACCGCCAACCTCACCATGCGATCCATATTGTCAAACATTGCTCGAATGTTTGATCCACTTGGATTGATCGCTCCAGTCATCATACGCGCGAAATTGCTAATGCAGGAGTTGTGGCTGCAGAAAATCGGATGGGACGATCCGGTCCCTGTACACATCTGTAACAAATGGAAATCGGTTACTGACGACTGGAAGGATTTGGAAAGCTTCAAAAGCGAACGGTATGTGCTCTTACCTAACTCTAAAATACAGTTCCATACATTTGCAGACGCGTCAGAAGTTGCTTATGGTGCCTGCATTTATGCGCGCTGTGAGGACCAGCAGGGACGAGTACGAGTCAGCCTGCTCGCGTCGAAATCGCGTGTAGCTCCACTAAAACGAGTGACATTACCAAGATTGGAGCTCTGCGCGGCCGTGTTAGGAGCACATCTTCATCATCGTGTTAGACGCGCTATGGGAATCGACACAACCGAATCGTTTTTCTGGTCGGATTCGACGGTAACGCTAAACTGGATAGCGTCTCCACCCAACACCTGGAAAACATTCGTGGCGAATCGTGTTGCTGATATCCAGAACTATTCGCACCCTCGTCAATGGAAACACATTCCCGGTTCATCGAATCCCGCCGATCTGGTGTCTCGAGGGATGTCAGCAGCTGAAATGCTAAAAGGATCGATTTGGAGCTGTGGTCCTGAATGGTTGGCGCTATCCCCCTCCAAATGGCCAATGTCAAATCCATCACTGACTGCTGAAACGGATATGGAAATTCGTCAGGTGAGTGCTGTAGTTGCAAGTATACAAACCACTCACCATTGGTTCAATTTGTCGTCGTCCTACACCAAATTGGTACAGTATCGGACATTAAGATAGGACCCTTTTTTTTCAATGCACCGTGCACTTGTTTTGCCACGTTACTTGTGTTTGTGTGTGTGTATGTGTGTATGTGTGTGTGTATGTGTGTGTGAGTGTGTGTGTGTGTGTGTGTGTGTGTGTGTGTGTGTGTGTTTTTTTTTTTTTGTTTTACAAGGAGGGGGAATCTTCGGAAGACTCCCGTTGTCGCACGGGTGTTGACATGGGATTCTTACCCAGTAAACCCCCTCCTTGGGCCATATACCCTTCCCCATGGGTTCACCTTTCGGTATGCTTCTTGGAGAAGGGCTTATGCATAAGCATTTCAACCTCGCTACTGCACGATGAGCCAAAGTTCGCGAGACAGATTTTACAGTTATCACGCGAACACAAAACGGTCATGACGACGACGCGAAACACAAGACACTAAACGACACTTTTTCCGCCGCGCACTCACGCGTTCACTAACACATACACTCTCGACGAATTTAAATATCGCCGAGCTGCTGGTCTTGCTTCCATTTTTGGTGCAGCTTGGCCAGGATCAGACGCATTGTTGTTGCCGCTGCCTCCCATGAGTCGGTGTGCTGCAGCATGACTTGTACCAGGTTAGAACGGCCCACCTCTACTCTGCAACTCTCGTTCAACTGCAGGCGTTCCTCGGCGAATCGAGGGCAGTGGAACATGACGTGGTCCACCGTCTCAGCTTCATCCTTGCACGCAGGGCACCGAGATGAAGAGGCGCGATTGAACCTGTGTAGATAGCTTCTAAAACAGCCATGGCCAGAAAGAACCTGGGTGACAAAGTAGTCCACATCACCATGTTTCCTGTCTAGCCATGCTGCAACGTCGGGGATCAGCAAGTAGGTCCATCTTCCATTCAACGAGTTACTCCACTCGTTCTGCCATTGCCGCATCGATGCTTGCCTTGAGGCTTTCTTGGCAGTCTCAGTGAGAGATTCCCCCGCACGCGATTTCCGGAAGTTCTTTGAGTCCTCCTCGAGGGTGATGCAAAGAGGCATCATGCTCGCAATAACGCATACCGCTTCGTACGAAATGGTACGGTACGCGCTAGTAACACGCATGGCCAACTTCCTGTGCACCTTATTCACGGTGTTCTGGTGCTGCTTCTCCTTTAGTATATGCGCCCAAACCGGCGCTCCGTACCTCAACACCGAGATGGCGCAGTTAGCATGAAGGCGCCTAATGCTGCTACTCGGTCCGCCAATGTTTGGAGTGAATGCCGCTAGTGCATTTATTGCTTTCATGGCCTTCTTGCAGGCTTCCTCGAGGTGGCTCTTAAATTTCAGTCGGTCATCAATGACTACCCCAAGATACTTCAGCGATCTGGTAGACTCGACTTGTAAAGTTCCTGCCATTATCGATGCTTTTTGGTGCACCTTGTGACTGCTGATGACGATGAACTCAGTCTTCGCATGCGCAATCGCTAGCTTTGCGTCCCGCATCCACCGGTCAATCCGACAGACTGCGTCGGTGGCGAGCATCTCTACCTCCTCAATAGACACAGCTGAGACAGTGATAGCGATGTCGTCTGCAAAACCAGTGATTTCGACACCAGGAGGGAGGGCGAGGGTCAGTACTCCATCATACAAGACGTTCCACAGGGTGGGACCAAGCACTGATCCCTGGGGTACGCCTGCGGTGATGGCATTGGTTTTCACTCCTTCCGCCGTATCATACTGCAGCACGCGACCGTCAAGATAATTCCTCAACAGCCTGCACAAGTGCGGGGGAATCTTCATGCGCTCTACCGCTGCCGCAATTGCCTCCCAACTAGCACTGTTGAAGGCATTCTTCACGTCGATGGTGATGAGCGCACAGTATCGAGCTCCACATCGCTTCCGTTGAAACGCCGCATTACCTTTTTCCAGCACCGCCAGTATCGCGTCCACTGTAGATCGTTTTTTCCGGAAGCCGAATTGACGATCAGACAGACCGTGTGGTCCCTCAGTGTATTTTGTTAGGCGGTCCAAAATCACCATCTCTTGCACTTTGGCCAGGTTATCCACAAGTCCCAAGGGCCTCAAAGCTGACGGGTGGCCTGGCGGCTTACCTGGCTTCGGTATCAAGACTAATTTCTGTCTTTTCCACATTGACGGAAACTGGCCGGTAGTCAGGGTGTTCATTAGCACGTTTTTGAACACATCAGGGTATGCCAACATAGCAGCCTTGATCGCCATATTGGGGATGCCATCTATCCCAGGAGCTTTGCCACATTTTAAACGATTGGCCAGGTTAATAATCTCCTGTCTCGTTATAGGCACAGGGTCAGTCTCTGGCGTGTTGATCGTAGGACTGAGGTTCGGTGGTGCATGTGTTGGAAACAGGGTTTCAATAATGCTCTTCAGCTTTACAGGACACTGTTCTACAGGTTCCGAAGACTTTACCTTATTCATGAGTGTATTGAAGGCAAGTCCCCAGGGCTTCCGAGCGATTTCGTCGCATAGCTTGAGGAAGTGTTGCCTTTTACTGGCTTTAATCGCTCTTTTAAGTTCTGACCTAGCCGCAATGTATACGATCCTGAGTTGTTGTTTTACTTCAGGGCATCTTTCTCGCTGCATTTTGCGCCGTGCTGCTACGCATTCAGCCCGTTGTCTTTTAATCGACGCGTTCCACCAGTACACAGGTGGTCGTCGCCCGTTAGGAGGTTTTCTTCTTGGCATAGCGCCATCACAGGCTTTGGTAAGGGCTATCACGATTTGAGAGGCGCTCACGGCTTCGCCGAAATCTCCGAAAGCTAAAAGCTCCTTAAAGAAATCCTCATTGAAGGATTCGGTTTTCCAGCCTCTACCACCAACTCGGGACCCATGCGCTGATGATGATGTTAGCCTATGCCCTTGGATGATGGCGTATCTGACAACATTATGGTCGCTGAGAGTGAGTGCATCACTAACTCGCCAGTTCAATCTCTCCGAGAGGGTGGGACTGCAGAACGTAATATCAACGATTGATGTCCTCTCGTTTCTGTTGAACGTGGGGGTTGTGCCGGTATTTCCCAGCGTTACTCCCAGCCGGGCGAAGCTTTCGAGAACAGCATCACCTCTGCTATTAGTTCGCTTGCTCCCCCATTCAACAGCCCAGGCATTGAAATCACCGGCAATTACAAGTGGTCTATGCCCATCCAGCTCTGCTACGAGGTTGTCTAGCATAACATGGAAGCTCTCTAGCTCCCAACTTGGGGGAGCATAACAGCTGCAGAAAAACACTCCATTTACTTCAGCTATGCAGAAACCCTCGAAGGTGTTAGATACTACCCGTTGTATTGGGTACCTGCCTGTCACCCATATTGCAGCGTTCCCAGTCTTATCTGCCACCCAGCTACTAGAGCCTGTTGGAGCGCTGTATGGCTCAGAGACTATGGCAATATCTCCTATCTCCTCCACCATCACCTGGCTCAGTAGTGCCTGTGCCTCTTCACAATGGTTTAGGTTTATCTGGGCTACTTCCATGGTGCTGTTTTCTTAGCCGCCGGACAGAATGCTCCACTAGAGTGATGCGCGTTGGATCCATCTGGACAAAGCACACATCGTGGTGGCTGACGACACCTAGCAGCGAAGTGCCCTTTTTCCCCGCAGCGCAGGCAGCAGTCCCTTCTGTCTGGTCCACAACAGTCCTGAGAAATGTGGTCGGTTTGCCAGCAGCGATAACATCTTCTGCTCGGTATATTTATACGCACCGGGCAGACTGACCAACCGATTTGCACTTTTCCTGCTCCTGTAACCACCGACACTAGCTTTACCGGGAGTTTCACTAGAGCGGTCTGCATACCAGAGAAGGAAGGCTTCATCGTTACCTCCACCTTATAGCCTTCGAGACCAGTTATCTGGTTTCTCAGATCCCTCTCTACGTCAGCTGCTTCCGTTTCTTCGTCGATGAAACGAATTTATACTGTCTCCATTTGTCCCAAAGACTTTACGTTGCCAGCTTCACCAATGGCTTGTTGAATCTTTCCGGAAAAGCTTTCGCACTCCGTTTGATCACTTTTCTTAAGCTCAAATAGCAATCCTCCATTTTTTGTGCTTCTTATTCGAGCAACTTGTTTGCCGAACGACTGTAGCTCAGGGTCAGCTTTAAGCTTGCGGAGGATGTCTTTGTGCGTTGATACTTCAGTTGTCTCAACTAGGATTGCCTCCGTTTTTGGTCGTCGCGGTACGGGTTTAACTGGGCCGTTGTGTTCACCCGCTCTTGTTTGCTTACCCTCCGCCATGGTTCCCATCTTCTTCTTGCGTTGGGCCTTTTTGCTGACAACCGTGCTCCATAGCTCACCGTTCTCTGAGTTTTTACCCCCTTCGCTGTACTCTGCATCTGGACGGTTACAAGAGGGAGCATCGTTTTTTGCTCGTTTAGCGTCCTCTGCTTCCTCTGGCGTTCTCGCTTTCCTACTTCTCTTCCCAGTCATAGGTGTTTCTGGAGGTTCCGATTGGACCTCGCGAAGCGCCTTTTCAGCCCTCTCCGCTCGCAACTTCATAGTCAGCAGCTCCCGTTCGATACACGATAACGCCGAGAGGATGCTCACTGACATCTTTTTTATCGGAGCATGTACATTGTTCCGATCCTTCGTATACGTATGCAGCTCCCTTGCTACCATCAGAGCTTCTTGCAGTTTGCTGGCACTAACCTCGAAACCCTGTTCCTTGATAGGATGGGAAGTTTCCTGGCACTCCATGCTGGCTGAAGTCTGCTCTTCCGGCGTAACTTCAACGACATCCACCGCCGGTGAAACAGAACCCTGCACATTATCATCCGGGGGCGATCTTGGCGTCTTGCTGCTACGACCAAAAAAGGCGCCTATGTCCTTAAGGGCAGACCCTAGCGGACGAGGATGAAGCGATTCGTTTCCGTTCATTCCGTCAGGCGAATCCAGATACGCAGCGCATTTAGTTCTTTGAGTGTATGCGCACCCTAAGACGCTAACCGCGCACGGTACGTGTATGCGCACCTTAATGCTTCTTCCGCACGTTAACTCAAAGGCACTCACGCACTCGATGATCATAATACACTCACTACGCACACAGTATACCGGTGGTGTTTGGATACCACACACAACGCAACGAACGCAACGATAAGTCACTGAAACTCACAGAACTCACGTTCGAGTCACTCACGCACTGGGTGCTCCTAGCTTCACCAGCACAATTACACTACTCGCTACACTCAAGTGTGCGTAGAGGCACCCGTAATACCGAACTATACTTCTATATTTAAGTGGTACAGTGTGTATCCTAAATGCACGAGATACTTTCCACGGCAACACCACTACAAACAACCGCACTTCCTTCTAAAACGACCTTGTTCTATAGTGGCGGCTTCACCCGCGTTCCACAAGATTAGCACGTTCCGCGCTTCTGCCCCTCAGCAGAAAAAGGCCCGCGGTCAGAACCCGCTACACGCACGGAAACCACAGGCAGAACCAAATTCCTTGTCGAGGAAAAGCACCAGTGAATCGCACTAAAACACTATAAAAAACAGCTTCGATCAGAAGGGACAACAAAAGCACGCCCTTCATGGCTCAACTCCAATCAATCTATCGTGTGTGTGTGTGTGTGTGTGTGTATGTGTGTGTGTGTGTGTGTAGTAGTAGAAAGAGAGTGTGCTTTTTAATGTGTATTATCAAGTGCGCGGGTTTGTGTCTGAAAAACATAGCTTGCCATGATGTCATATTGCGTTGAAATTATTCTTATTATGTGTGTTATCATGTGAAACATTGTGCGTTTACACTTGGATAAAAACTAAAGTTTGCATCGACAGCAGCGCTTGTTCCTCGGACGAAAACGCAGGTGTGCTGTTTCATGAATGTGAATGCGACACCGGTGCGAAATGGACACGCGCACAACAGCAATGAACTCGGCATTCCCTCACAGGTGTTTCTCCAGTGCACGCCATTGAAAGGCCTTCGTGCATCTCTGCGTTGCACGTTGTGTGCGAATGGTAAACTTTGTGCGTGCATTGAGCTGGCGCGCAGTTATTCTTTTCAATGGGCGTTTTGTTTCATGAGCGCGGCAGTATTCTTTTCTCGATTTTGAAGGGAAGACGCTTACTCGCGTACTCGTTGATAGTTTTTATCCATGCGATGTTTTCGCTGCTCCAAAACGATGTAATTCATCGCGTATAGAAGTAGAACGCAGGCAGAGCACGGGATCAGCCGTGTCCAAGTTTTTAACCAGCGCGTTCTTGACGGTCCAAGCAAGCAATGTTAGTAACAATGGGTCGAGGTAAACGTTGTACCGATCATCAGCGCCATATGTAAAAGCGAATGGCTGCTGCTGGCATTAAGCGCAAAAGGATCGAGTTCGTAATGGAACGATCGCGCACTTTTGTGGCAAACGCGCTTCGGACAACCGAAACGTGCTTAGACAACTGAAACGCGCTTGGACAACCGAAACGCGCAAGTCAACCGGACGTCCTCAGAAGACCACGGCGAAAGAAGACCGTAACATTGTTAATATATCGAAAACACACTGATCGCGAGGTCGGTGGTCCTGCTCATCACACCAAAAACCTAACCCAAAACACAAAAAAACTACTTACAAATCTATCCGAAACGACCTACTTGTGAAACAAACACACACATCAATACACATTCAAACATACATCCACACACACACACACACACATGCACACACACACACACACACACACACACACACACACACACACACACACACACACACACACACACACACACACACACACACACACACACACACACACACACACACACACACACACACACACACACACACACACACACACACACACACACACACACACACACACACACACACACACACACACATACACACACACACAAACACACGCACGAAGGTCGATGAGTTTCGCCTGTCGGTGTTGGAATCCAATTTCGATGTAATAGTGCTTACGGAAACCTGGCTCGATCCTAGTCTACCTTCGGCTTTGCTGTTTGACGATAGTGTAGCATAGGTTCGACACCCGACACTATTAGACTTAGCAAATTAGAATTAGATTAGAATAGCAAAGACACAATTATTAGTATAACATCCGCTATAATTATCTGCAGTAAATTCATTACATCCTAGACACAAACCGCACTAAGGCTAGAATGAAACAGCTAATGATAGAATGAAATAGCATGATAAGTGGCGTGATCGTATTCACCAACACACTCAAAAGAAATAGTTTTTACAAGTATAAAATTTTAGATTAAACATTATCAGAACATAAATTACTGTAATTAGATGCACACAAATATTAGACATAAAAGTGCAATATGTTCTAATCCGAACCAACTAGATAAATAGGGAAAATTTAATAGAGTTCATCCAATTGCGCAGTAGGATAATACACATGGAAGGACGATGTTACCTAATGTACGCAAAAAGTCACGTACGCATAATGCGATAGATAGAGCAGGATAATAAATTGTAATCATGCATAACGGAGCGGATAAGCTAAATATGCCCATAAGCGCAATGTAATTATTTCGTATAAAAGGAAGCTCGCGCGTAGCTAGAAGAGAGTTGTTGTATCAGTAAAATCACGCAGTCCAGTCCGCCGCGCAAAATTTAGTTCGCAAATCAATAGAAGCCAACCACGCTATTAAGTTTAAGTAAAGTGGCAAAAATAAAGTGAGTTTATATAAAAGTGCAAATACAATCCGTCTTTAGTCAGGAACGGCACTAAGTGATGACAAGTTCACTACATGGCGACCGTGACACAGATCCAAAGCAAAGGAATACGAACAAAACACTGAAGTAAGCATAACGAAAGGCTGCAGGTTATAAAAATCCCGTTGGACACGGTATGTAAACACTATGGTAAAATTTATATTTTGAAAACAAAAATACCATAGCGCGAAAAGCGGACGAAGGTATGTATCGCAACAATCGCGAGTGCAAATTCGTCGTAAACACTATTATGCACAATACATATACACTAAGCTCACAAACACTAAAGTATTCGGCATAGATGTACGTTTAGATCACATTACACTTATAAACACAAAAGCCGATACGCGTCGTAAAGTGAGATGCAATAATGTGCAGTGACACCAATACAAATTAGTTCCGTGATACAACAACTGTGAAAAAACTCACCCGAAACTGCATGAATATCCCGAAACATCACCAATACAGTGCTAAAAATGAAATCAAATGTGAATTAAAAGCAACAACAATTACACATGCAGTGACACATAAATACCGAACCGGAATACTAATCAGAATAGTGCACAAGAAAGTGTGAAACTAAGTGCGCTAAGTGAAACCGAACTGAACAATCCCATAATCGCAGCAGCAGCAGCACTTCCACAACGAACAACACGAGGAAAGTGTTAAAAACGATAGAACGCGAGCAACAATACGCGAGGAAGCAGTCAACGACGCCATCGCAGTATACACATCGAGCAGCTGTTAAACTACACATCGTGCATGCCGTAGGACACGCAAACGATTAGTTTCGTTAAGTCAGGTATTGTAAAATTAACACTATGGGATATATATGAATATTCAGTAAAAAAAAAATATATATATATATATATATATATATAAAAAAAATTTATAAAAAAAAATAAGTAAATAAAAAAATAATAATAAAAAAAAATAGGAACAATTATAGTTTTTGCGAAATAATTTTATTGGACTTAAACGTTAATTAATTATGTTATTTATTGTGATTGTCGTTGTTATTTAATGGATCGAATTTAATGAGTAAGTTAAAGGATAAATTATTCCAGTTAAGGTTAATACAACATAAATTAGAGTATTTACCAAAGAATTTTAGAGTTTGTACTGTAAGTAAATATAAAATTTTGGCTAGAGAACTATTAACATCCATACAATCGGGTTTGATAGAGCTCGGAGAAGCCATAAGTGAAGAGTATTTAAACAAAATTAACAGTGAAACCAACGAATGCTTTTCAGCGATTGAGTTTCGCATAAACAATTACCAAATGACAAACGATTCCCAAACAGAAAAAATGGCGCATTTCGATATTAAAATTGCAACATCGCTTGTTCAAACATATGATGGATCAAAAGAGAATCTTGACATTTTCATAGATTCTGTAAACTTACTTAAAGAGATTACTCCAAATGATCAAAAGGTAATGCTGGTAAAATTTATCAAAACACGAATAACAGGGAAAGCCAGAATAGGATTACCACGAGATCTGGACAACATCGATGAAATTCTAGAAAATATAAAAGTAAGATGTGAAGAAAAAACAAATCCCGAAAAAGTCATCAACCAATTAAAAACTATCCAAGCAAGACAAACCACTAAAATTTGTGAAGAGGTCGAAATCTTAACTAGCAAATTAAAAGGACTTTATCTAGAACAAAAAAATTCCCGAAGAAGTAGCAAACAAAATGGCTGTTAAAGTTGGAGTTGACACACTTGAAGAAAAAATTTCCAACTCTGAAACAAAAATTCTACTTAAAGTCGGAAAATACCCAACAATTACAGCAGCTACACAAAAGGTATTAGAAAATGAAATCGAAAACAATAATTCAAATCAAGTTTTAGCCTTTAATAGAAACCAAAATTTTTCCACAAATAATTTCAAAAGATTTCCTAACAGCAAAACAAATAATTATAATAGATATAACTCGAACCCAAACTTCCAAAACAGAACTAACAGGAGGTATTATGAAAGTCCAAATTCAAATAGAACGAACCCAAATACATATACCCCAAATAGAAACAGAGATAGACATTTCTATAGGAACCCTAGACAATATAATCAATTTGGAAGACAAAATACACAGCCCAATAACTTCTCAAATCAACAAGCTCGTAGAATATTTACTACTGAAGCTGAAGAAGAAGAGGAACAGAATAATTTTTTAGGCCAAGCCCGGCAGGAATAGAACAGCTGCCGGTAATGACATTGAATTTATCTGCCAATAATTCAACTACAATTAAAGTAGAAAAAGCTGCAAATAAGTATAGTTCATTATTTATAGACACAGGAGCAGCAGTTTCATTATTTAAAATAGGAAAAATTAGATCTCAGCATGAGATAGATAGCAATAACAAAGTTAGACTTACAGGAATTACTAATAACTCTTTAATTACCTATGGTACAATTAGTTCAAATTTAATATTTAACAACACAACAGTTAGTCATAAATTTCACTTGATTCCAGATATTATAGAAATAGAAGCCGATGGAATTTTAGGAAAAGATTTCTTTACAAAATATAAATGTAAGATAGATTATGAATATTATTTGTTAAATTTTGATATCAATATCTCAATATTTGAATCTCAATATCACATCCTATAGAAGACAATTCACTCTTAATTCCAGCAAGAAGTGAAATTATTCATAAAATAGATTTAAAAAAAGATTCAGTAGTTCATGCACAGGAAATAACAACAGGAATATTTTGAGCTAATACAATAGTTTCCAAGAATAATCCATGTATAAAATTTATTAATACTACTGAAAAAGATACTATTATTAACACGAAATTTTTCAAACCTACAATAGAGCCAATTAATAACTTTGAAATTTATAAAGCAGCAGAAACTAAAACAAATATGCATAGAGTTAAATAAATATTAAGCAAAATCAATTTAAAAAATTATCCAGATATTATTAGTCATGAAATAAGTAAACTAGTAAATAAATTTTCTGATTTATTTTGTTTAAATGAAGACCCAATTACAACTAATAATTTTTATAAGCAAACAATTACTCCTAAAGACAATATTCCTACATATATACCCAACTATAAACAAATTCATTCGCAAAGCAAAGAAATACATCAGCAAGTAAATAAGATGTTAGAAAATAATATAATAGAAAACTCCGTTTCCCCTTACAATTCACCAATTCTGCTTGTCCCCAAGAAAACAGGAAACGATAAGAAATGGAGATTAGTAGTCGATTTTAGGCAATTGAACAAAAAGATATTACCAGATAAGTTTCCACTTCCGAGAATAGACACAATATTAGACCAATTAGGAAATGCAAAATATTTCAGCACTCTAGATCTGATGTCAGGTTTTCATCAGTTCCCTTTGGAAAAAGAATCGCGAAAATATACAGCATTTTCTACACCAAAAGGACATTATCAATTCACAAGACTGCCTTTTGGACTAAACATAAGTCCTAACAGTTTTCAGCGTATGATGGCAATAGCAATGGCTGGCCTCACACCTGAAATAGCATTCATTTATATCGATGATATTATAGTAATAGGAAGCTCAATGAAAAATCATATAGAAAATCTTACACAAGTATTTAATATATTACGATACTACAATCTTAAATTGAACCCAGAGAAGTGCAAATTCTTTAAATCAGATGTTACATATCTTGGACACAAAATAACGGACCAGGGAATATACCCTGATGAAACCAAATTCGAAACAATAAGAAAGTTTCCTATACCAACTAACGCAGACGAAGTTAGAAGATTCGTAGCTTTCTGTAATTACTACAGAAAGTTTATACAAAACTTTGCAAAAATTGCAAAGCCACTAAATGATTTATTAAAGAAAGGCACACTTTTTGAATGGAAAAAGGAACAACAAACAGCATTTGATTCATTAAAGGAGCATCTGCTATCTCCAACCATTCTTAAATACCCAGACTTTAGCAAAGATTTTATTATAACTACAGACGCATCAAACTTTGCGTCATTGCAACATTTTAAACCATATGTTTATGGACGGAAATTTACAATCAGAACAGACCATAGACCACTGGTTTATCTCTTTGGTATGAAAAATCCAACGTCAAAATTAACCAGAATTAGACTAGATCTGGAAGAATTTGATTTCACAATACAATTCGTAGCTGGAAAAAGTAATGTTGCAGCAGACGCATTATCACGAATCGTGTACAATTCAGATGAGTTGAAAGAATTGATCCCAAAAACTAAAGAGGAGGATATTAAAAGCATTAAAAATAATTCAATTATGGTAGTTAACACAAGAGCAATGGTAAAGGCGCAAAAGAAAGTAAAGGATACACCAACAGCTGGAAGAAATAAAGAAGAAGTAACTAATCAAGTATTTTGGAAGACAGATAGACCGTCAGAAGTTAATAAGATTTTGAAAATTAAGTCAGAAGTTAAAAGAAATGGAATAGAAATTAAAGTATGTAGTCACAACTATAATAAGCAACTTGGAAAAAGGGTTATCCCTCTTAACAATTCTAAAGGCCAAAATGGAAGTCAAGAAATAGAACTTGCTCTTCTAGATATATGCCAAATTGCTAAGAAATTTAACCGAGACAAGTTAGCAATATCAGTTGAGGACAAATTATTCGAATATTACTCTCAATTAACCATAAAGGAAATAGTAGACACAGCAATTTTCGGTTACGAGATAATTTTGTTTGATCCACCTAAATGGATAACAAGTGAGAAAGAAAAGTTGAAAATAATGGAAGAATATCATGCCATACCCACAGGAGGTCATATAGGGCAATACAGATTATATTTAAAAATTCGTGAAAAATTTAAATGGAATAATATGAAGCAAGATATAATAAGTTACGTGCAGAAATGTGAAATATGCAAAGTCAGCAAAAAAAAATAAATAAGTAGTAAGTAAATAAGCACACAAAAGAAAAATATATAATAACATCAACTCCAGCAAAACCATTTACCATCATATCAATTGACACAGTTGGTCCATTACCCAAAACAATAAATAAAAACAGATATGCAATTACGATTCAATGCGACCTATCAAAATATATAGTGATCATTCCAATTAAAAACAAAGAAGCAAACACGATTGCGAAAGCATTGGTTGAACATTTTATCTTGACTTATGGAAGCTTTTTGGAGCTTAGATCAGACCAAGGATAGGAATATAACAATGAGGTGTTAGGTAAAATAACCCAAATTTAAAAAATAAAACAAACATTTTCAACGCCGTATCATCCACAAACAATTGGAGCTCTAGAACGTAATCATAGAAGCTTAAATGAATACCTTAGAGCATTTATTAATGATCATCACGATGATTGGGATGATTGGATAAAATTTTATGAGTTTGTTTATAATACAACACCACATACAGAAACAAAATATACTCCGTTTGAATTAGTTTTCGGTAGAACAGCAAATCTACCACAAGAAATTTATAAACATAAAATCGATCCAGTTTATAATATAGAACAATATTACAATGAAATGAAATTTAAACTACAAAAGTCCAATGAGATTGCACGTAAGAACATAATTATAGAAAAAGAAAAAAGAGAAAAAGTATTAAATCAGCATATAAATCCCATAGATGTAAGCATAGGAGACTTGGTATACTTAAAAAATGAAAATAGAAAAAATTTAGATCCATTGTACTTAGGTCCATTTATAATTACGAATATTAAAGATCCAAATTGTACAATCAAGAATAAGCATACGCAAAAGACTACAACAGTACATAAGAACAGATTAATCAAGAACTAAATGAATAACGCAATTCTTTCGCTCATTCACTCAATCTTACGTTATTCACAAAAACGGGGGAGGTGTAGCATAGGTTCGACACCCGACACTATTAGACTTAGCAAATTAGAATTAGATTAGAATAGCAAAGACACAATTATTAGTATAACATCCGCTATAATTATCTGCAGTAAATTCATTACATCCTAGACACAAACCGCACTAAGGCTAGAATGAAACAGCTAATGATAGAATGAAATAGCATGATAAGTGGCGTGATCGTATTCACCAACACACTCAAAAGAAATAGTTTTTACAAGTATAAAATTTTAGATTAAACATTATCAGAACATAAATTACTGTAATTAGATGCACACAAATATTAGACATAAAAGTGCAATATGTTCTAATCCGAACCAACTAGATAAATAGGGAAAATTTAATAGAGTTCATCCAATTGCGCAGTAGGATAATACACATGGAAGGACGATGTTACCTAATGTACGCAAAAAGTCACGTACGCATAATGCGATAGATAGAGCAGGATAATAAATTGTAATCATGCATAACGGAGCGGATAAGCTAAATATGCCCATAAGCGCAATGTAATTATTTCGTATAAAAGGAAGCTCGCGCGTAGCTAGAAGAGAGTTGTTGTATCAGTAAAATCACGCAGTCCAGTCCGCCGCGCAAAATTTAGTTCGCAAATCAATAGAAGCCAACCACGCTATTAAGTTTAAGTAAAGTGGCAAAAATAAAGTGAGTTTATATAAAAGTGCAAATATAATCCGTCTTTAGTCAGGAACGGCACTAAGTGATGACAAGTTCACTACAATAGCTTCCGAGTCTACCGATGCGATCGTAGTGTTGACAACAGTACATGTTCCGGCGGTGGAGGTGTGTTGATTGCGTGCTCTCAGTCTCTGACGTCACGGGAACACACAACGGTGCATCCATCGCTTGAGCTAGTGTGCGTTGTAATACAACTAGGCAATTCCCGACTATTCATCATTGCTGCATACCTCCCGCCTAGACTTGCCGCAAATGCTGCCACGCTCCGTGAAATCGAAAACTGCATTCGCTCATTATGCTCAACTATGCATCCCGGAGACGGTTTACTCCTGTTAGGAGACTTCAACCAACCTCTCGTCTCCTGGTCAGCCGCTCAGCATGATCCGGATTTGCCATTTCTGCATTATGAGCCACGTACGCGATCGGCTCTCTCCGCTCTGTTTATGGACGAGATGCATCATAGCGGACTTTTCCAGATCAATGGTCATCTTAACACCAGCGGACGCGTCTTAGACCTGGTGTTTGCAAATAATGCTGTTGCTTCTGTTTGCCTTCCGCTTGAACTTTGCCTCACCCCGCTGTTAGCAATTGACACCTATCACCCTGCGCTTGAGTTGGCCATCCCGCTACCACGAGAGGAATCAGCCGTTCCTGCGCTAACATCACGCCTTGACTACGCGAGGACGGACTTTAACAGGCTCCTGCCCATGATCGCCTCGTTCGCGAATGTCTTCGATTGTTCCCGTTACGCCACTCTTGACCTCGCTGTGAAAGATTTTGAGCGGTTCATGTTGCAAGCCCTGAATGAATGCACGCCGGTGAAACGACCTAAACGAGGCCTCCCTTGGGGTGACAGAACGCTGCGCAGGCTCAAAACGGCTAAAGCTGCCGCGTATCGCGATTATTTGTTGCGTAGGTGTCCCGCTGCATTGCGCAACTATAATACTGCGCACTCTCTCTATCGGCGCTATAACAGGTTCCGCTACCTGGGGCACGTACGGCGTACGGTTTTGCGCTGCCGCGGCAATTCACGTGTACTGTGGAACTTCGCAAACAATCGTCGGAAATCCTCTGGTTTTCCTAGCTCCGTCAGTTTCAACGGGCGCAACGGCAACAATCCGTCTGCAGTTTGTGATATTTTTGCCTCGCGCTTTGCCGCCACCTTCCTTCCAGCTGTAACTGATGAGAGGCAGATAGCCGACGCATTATCAAACGTACCGGTGGATGCTATGGCCCCGAACTTGCCGATCATCGATGAGTATTCAGTCTCGAAAGCGATTGACAGGCTGAAATCTTCGTTTGCTCCAGGGCCTGACGGGATCCCGGCTTCCACGCTTAAGCGTTGTGGCACCACCATCGCGCCTATCCTGGCCTCGATTTTTCGCGACTCGCTGCGTTTGTGCATCCTGCCTGCTGGAAAACTTCGTGGCTTGTTCCAGTGCACAAAAAGGGGGACAAATCAAATGCATGTAATTACCGTGGCATTACATCGCTTTGTGCCTGCGCTAAGGTCTTCGAGCTCCTGGTGTACGAACCTCTCCTCGCAGCTGCCTCGAACTACATTAGCACAGCTCAACATGGATTTGTCCCTCAGCGTTCAACCACCACCAACCTGGTTGAGTTCGTTAGCCTCTGCCACAGGACCATCGATGCCGGCTCGCAGATCGACGCAGTCTACACGGACATCAAGGCTGCCTTCGATAGCGTTCCGCACGCCTTGCTGCTCGCAAAGCTCGAAACGCTTGGTCTGCCCGTGCAGCTGCTGGCCTGGATGCGCTCCTATCTTGCTGGTCGCACATACTGCGTGAAGATGGGACCCCATACGTCGCGCCGTATCGATGCTTCTTCGGGGGTGCCGCAGGGGAGTAACCTTGGACCGCTGCTGTTTGTCATTTTCCTGAATGACGTAACACGGTTGCTCCCTCCTGACGGCCACCTATTGTATGCAGACGACGCGAAGCTGTTCCTGCCTATCCGTGACCGGTCAGACCAACTCCGCCTTCAAGCCACTCTAAGTGCCTTCCAGTCATGGTGCTCTTTGAATGGTCTTGAATTGTGCGTCGAGAAGTGTGTTGTCGTTACGTTTGCGAGAAAGCGGTGCCCCTTAGTGTATGACTATGCGTTAAATGGATCTACCATTGGTCGCAAAAGCTGTGTCACGGATCTAGGAGTGCTCCTTGACGAAAAGTTGAGCTTCCACGACCAGCTAGAGCACGTTGTCACTAAGGGTAACCAATTGATCGGCTTACTAAAACAAATAGCACGAGACATCACTGACCCGATATGCATCAAGACGCTATATTGTGCTTTGGTGCGACCAGTGTTAGAATACGCTTCAGTAGTATGGTGGCCTACAGCTGCTCGTCCCCTAGCTCGTTTAGAGTCGATCCAGCGCAAATTCACGCGGTTCGCTTTGCGCTCCTGGAGTGTCCAACTGGACTATGAGGGACGCTGTGCGTTGCTTGGCATCGAGACGCTGAAGCAGCGGAACTGCAACGCTCAGAGGCTGTTTGTCGCGGGACTTCTTGACAATCGGATCGATTCTCCCGCGCTTCTTTCGAGGCTCAACATGTATGTCCCGCCGAGATCGCTCCGAGCTAGATCGCTACTTGACGTGGAGGAACGCCGCACTCGCTTTGGCTCCTCTGATCCGTTTATTCGTATGTGCCGTGAGTTTAATGTTATTTGTGATCGTCATCAACCTGACATGTCGCGCACCGCATTGTTAAATAGTATTCGTGTCGTGCGACCTTTTACATGTTAATTATGTTACTTAAGACTAAGCGTGACAAATGAATGACCGAAATGTGACTATGCTAATGTAAATGAATTCGCTTCAAGTGGGCCACTTGCGGTCCGTTGAATTTTAATTAATAAATAACAAATAACAAAATAACAAATAACATACAAACCACACATAAACTTGGCCCAACGGGTGCACGGTGCGTTAAAAAACCAATGCCCTATCTTTCTGTCCGATACTGTACATATAATTGCATACTGCACACGTTTCATACACAACACAAAACACAAGACACGTACACTACAGTCATCACAAGTTACCTCAGCAGCATTACCGATCACCCCTGAGGCTATAGAAGCAGCTAAAATCGTGCTTTGTAAACTGGCACAAGAGCACGAGTTTTCATCAGAGATCCAACTGCTGAAAAAGGGAGAAATGGTACGAAAACAATCACCTCTACGGCGATTGAATCCGTTTCTCGACAACGATGGAATATTACGAGTAGGAGGCCGCTTGAAACTTGCACAGCTACCGTACCAGTTCAAGCATCCCATCCTGCTTCCCAAAAACCATCAGCTGGCTCATCTCATCGCGGTGCACATACATGAGAAGCTGGTGCATGGCGGGGGAAGACTACTACTTTCCCGGATACGTGAGGAATATTGGCCACTCGATGGACGTCGGCTAGTAAAAAACGTAGTGAGGAATTGCTTTCGTTGCATTCGCCAGGATCCGCAGCTGACACAACAACAAACTGGTCAACTCCCGTATGAACGCATCACCCCGAGCCGGCCGTTTTCCATAACTGGAGTGGATTCTGATGACGGATAGTGTTGCCAATGACGGATGACCCCAACGATTTGGCAGCGCTTACGCCGGCGCACTTCCTGTTCGGTTCTTCTATGCATGCTGTCCCGGTTCCCGACTACACACGACTGAAACCATACACGTTAGACGAATTGCAGAGCTGGCAATTGCTTGTGCAACGCTTTTGGAAGCATTGGACAACCGAATATCTGCAGGAAATGCAGAAGGATAATAAGGTAGTGAATCGTAGCGAAATAGTACCTGGCAGACTGGTCATCCTTGCGGACGATTCGCTCCCTATCACCCGATGGCCACTTGCTCGCATCATCGATGTACACCCAGGAGAAGATCAGCTTACGCGTGTAGTGAAGTTGAAAACGGCAAAAGGAATAGTTACGCGTCCAGTAGCTAAAATTTGCTTGTTGCCTGTTGCGAAGCCTTCCGATTAGCAGCACGTGTAGTTTGTTTTTGTTTATGACATTCTGTCATGGGGGGGAGTATGTTGACGCTCCGCTTGGATGTCAAATGATAACTTGACGAAAGTGAGTTTCGTCAAGTGAGAATGAGCACGGTAGGAAATGATGAGTAGCGGGTGAGTTGCCACTCGCGTGAGTGGCAATCATAGAAAGATTATAAATAGGGCAACATAATGAATACACTTTCTCTTGCACTTTGGAAATTCAAACACATCGGTAAATATTCAGCCCACGCAAAATCATATCCGAAACGTTCGCGATTGTTCAGTCACATTAAGGTAAATTATTTACTGAGTATTATATTTTGATGCGGAGTTTACTATTAAAATGATTCCAATCTTATTTATAATCTTTCCTGTATTGAATTCCAATCTGTTGATATGTTCATGATGACGTTATTCACATTAATTGTACAGTATATCTTATTTTAAAAACCCAATTCAATGCATTTATTTACTTTTGCTGTAATTTTTGGACGTATTTAATTATTCATTAAGTAACATGGCGTCATGAACAACATTCATGATGCTTTCTTTTACCTGTAGCTGAACATGTAAAGGTAAAGCATATACAGGTTCAATCAAACTATTAAAAAATAAATAATTTGATGATGTTTTCGGCCGCGTTTCGATAAGGGCTTTTAATGTTTCCTGCTTTGACCGTTCTACCTCAAGAAGCTCCTCTAGCAACGGATCCTGTGTTTGTTTTCTTTTTTTGGACGGCGCAGGGCTGTTTGTCGCAGTTCTTGATGATTCGGAATCGAAGATAGAATACGATTCATCCTCATCTAGATGTTCAACCTCGTTATTGTTGTAGTCGTATTCTAAGTATTCCTCATTGACAGGATCTTCAATATAAAAAAAAATGAAACGCTTCAATAATAACATCAATAAAAAAATGAATAATAGAGTATTACCTTTGCGGATTGGAACATTTCCCTCTCGAGGCCTAGACGCATAACAATCCTTCAAGAAGGACATAACTTGAAAATATTTTCAACCTACATGTTTATAACCCGATCCTGAAGGCTGATTCATTTCATTTAACTTCCTCGAATATGTGTCACGTAGAGATCTCCACCGCTTTTTTACTTAATTTTCTGAAAATTGATATCACAAAAAAAATAATTTATTATTTTTACCATACTTTTTCAATTTTAGATTCTTATCTACTGGAACAAATTTTCGGGCTCTGTCATTTGATTTTAGGATCTGTCATAATGCAATAGCTAAAATAGTGTATGAAACTTGCGATGCTATTTGGAAGATGATGAAAGACGAATTCATGCCGGTATCAACAACTGAAAAATTTCAACAAATTAGCAGAGAGTTTTGGCAAAAATACAATTTTCCCAACATCGTCGGATGCATCGATGGCAAGCATGTGATGATCAAAGCACCGGCTAATAGTGTATCAGATTACTTTAACTACAAAAAGTACTTTTCTTTGCATCTACAAACTGTCGCTGATGCACATGGAAAATTTATATTTATCGATGTAGGTGAATATGGACGACGTAGTGACAGTGGGGTGTTTAATAGCTCGTCATTGTACCAAGCAATAGAGAATGGAGAGCTAAATATCCCTCCAGCGAAACCACTTCCAGGGTCAATTGAACCTATGCCATACGTTTTATTAGGGGACCAAGGATACCCTTTAAAAACATATTTGCTCAAACCCTATCCATTTAATAATTTATCGGCAGAGCAAATTAGATTTAATTTTATGCATGCAAGAGCGAGGCGGATTATTGAGTGTGCTTTTGGCATACTGGTTAAGATATGGCGGTGTCTAATGACGGAGCTTCAAATGACTCCTGATCATGTAACAATTATTGTACAAGCATGCTGTTTGCTGCATAATATTTGCTCAAATTAAAAAAAAAACCACGCAAAATCCTACGATGGACAAATCCAACTGGTATTACCGTAATCAGAAATAGTCATAATCATCCCTCACGCGATGCTTATAGGGTGAGGGAGATTTTCAAAAATTATTTCTTTGAAAACGGTGTTTAAAATTCACCTTAAATTGGATATGTACGTAGATTTAAGTAAACCTATAACATAAAATAAGTACGAACAATAAAAGCATTGAATTTCCCCCCATAGTCACAGTTCATTCACAACACTACTGTCGCTCAGGCTTATCAGATGCGAGCACAAGCGAGCGAACGCGCTGTGTATGTGATGGTGGTAGTAGCGCGTACGATAGGCAGATAAGTGAATTAGAATAGAGCATCCTCTATGGTTCTAGGCGCCTAGTATCGGAGCGTACTAGGTAGTGCATGCGGCAGGAATGCGGTACACTATTAAAAAGGATTGCGTTCGATCCTCGAATAAATATTTTTCCCTTCGTCCTCATCAGGACATTTTTCGACTAAGGGCAGGAATTTCCTAATAAAAACCTAGTATGCACTACACAGAATTAGAAACATAATTTAGCGTTAGAGAAAGGTGTCCAGGGCGCGGTAGTAGAGGATCGCGTTGGATCCTAATATATTTTTCGCCTCGCCTAAGGAAGAATATTTTTCCTAGAAAAGGATGTTATCCATCGCTAGACAGACACGCTGTAAAATCATCCCTTTCCTAACTGAAAATAAACAAAATGAGCTAAGCAAGAGAAACGAAACGCAACATATTATTTCACTCCCGAAACGATATAATCTTCGAAAGCTTATTGATCCGCTATTGGACCCCTCCAGTGGTAATCCTCGGCGGACACCAGTAGGCAGAAAGGCGAAGTCGAATCCGATCTCTGCTCGCTCACTCTCTACTCCTTGAGCTTCTCCTCTTGAGAGTTTCTGCGGTAAAGGTTCCCCTTCCATCTGCATAGCCCCCCGAAAGCCTGGGGAAACTAGCTGGAAGGCAGTCGCTGTGAGGCGCGAACTTTTGCCAATGGGATCTCGAAGGCGGAGTTCCTGGCGGTGTTAGTGAAGCGGGACATAGTTCGAATTGCTGCTCGTCTCCACGGCGGACCCAGGCACCAGCTACCTTTGCGGCTGGTCGGTGCGGCGGAGAGGTCGGGCAAATTGGTGGCTCCAGAGAGGAACTAGCATCCGTTAGTTCCCAAACGCTTAGACGACTCTAGGCGTGCGGATACGTACCGCGAACCAAGGAGGTTCGTACGAGACCCGATAGCGTGATCGGACCGGTGAAGGAATAGGAGCTGGTGGATGATCGTATCCTGAACACAGACAGTGTTACAACGGACGGCGCTGCCAGACCATCGCATTTCATCGAGAATTCCGGCAGACGACATCAGCGGTACTCGGTAACCCCGCAACGAAGCAGGTGAAATGGCTACGAAGCAAGATACCAGCCAGACGGCCACGACGGTGTCTAACGGCCAAACTACACGTACCGGACGACATCGGACGATGCCATAAATCCGTTAATGCCAACTGTCAAATCCCATACAAAATCGGCCCGCTGTGATCCGACACGGCCCGGCCCGACGCGAATCTCTTGTCTGCGGTCCTACGTTTTATGGCATCGTCCGATGTCGTCCGGTACGTGTAGCTTGGCCGTAAAAGGGCGACCACGACGGCGCCCATAAAAACGACCACGAGGAAGGATTTTTTTGTGGACAACAAGAAAGGGGCATGTAGATTATGCCACGACCCGGACGAAGAAACGGAACATATGGTCCAGTGTGACTACTGTGACCGGTGGTTCCACTTGGAGTGCGCGAAGGTTAGCGTACCCCCAACGCCGGATGAACCTTTTTTGTGTATCAAGTGCGTTCTACGTCCGAGCACTTCGAAAATGGAAGAACCGGCCACGGCTGGCAACAACGATCGGTCGCTTATACAGGAGCTCGTAAAAGCTCTGAAGAATGCAGCGATTGAGCCCAACCATGGTGAAAAGGAGCTTGAGGTGCTCATAAAGAGGGAGAGCATTCTCTCACTACCCTGTTTTGATGGGAAGCCTAAGGATTGGCCGCTGTTTAAAAAAACGCTGCTGGATACATCAAAACATGGAAATTTCTCGCAGTTAGAGAATTTGCACAGAATTCAGCGCTCCCTACGAGGGGAAGCGGAGAAATGCGTGAAACCTTTGATGCTTGATCCGCAGAACGTTCCAGCAATCATCGATAGATTAGAAGAGTCCTTCGGCAGGCCAGAATTGGTGTATCGCGATGTGGTTAAAGACGTGCTGAAGGTGCGTATTGATAAAACGTCCAAAATACCAGAACTTTCAGACGCCATCGATAATTTGTCGCCATAGATAATTTGGCGCCATAGACAACCAACATAACGGCTCTGAATTGCACTCACTATTTGAACGATGCAAGACTCATCGATGACATTATGGCAAAACTGCCGATGTCGTACCAGCTTCAGTGGTTCGACGTGGCAGAGTCGGAAAGAGATGCCACGATCAATGAAGTGAATGAATGGCTAAAAATCGCTGCTCGTAAGATTCAACGCGTAATAAAACCAGCGGGACGAGATCATGTTTGCATCCACGAAGGGGAGTTGGAACGCAAGCAACCTCAAGAATCCCAAAACGAAATAACAAGTCAAAGCTGCGCTGTGTGGAATGCGCGAACGACCATTCGTTACCACAGTGTGAAACGTTCAAAGCGAAGACGATCAGCGAAAGATGGAAGACAATAGTAAGGGCTGGTCTGTGTCACGGCTGTTTACGCTTCACGAACCGTAAGCTTACTGATTGCAGAATCTGGAAGGGCTGTGGTGTGAACGGGTGTACGGGACCGCACCACCCCTTAATGCATAACGAAAATAGAGCACAATCGGTAAATCAACACCACGAAGATTTAAGGGAGCTCCATCCTATCATGCATAGTGAAAGCAACGCCCAAACATCATATCATCATTTGCAACATGACGAAGTTTCAAGGGAAAAACAAAAAATATATTATCAGATAGTGCCAGTTACCCTGCGAAACGGGACTTTAGCCGTCAGTACATACGCACTCATTGACCCAGGTTCCTCATCAACACTTTTAGAGGAAAATATTGCAAAAAAACTGGATCTAAAGGGAGATTGCGATCCCCTTAAACTGAAGTGGACTGGCAATATAGAAAATTGTGATTCGAAGAGTCGTAGAGTAAAGTTAAATGTAATTGGAAGCAACAACGTAGAACACTTCATAGATGATGCTAGAACGCTGATGAATTTGAACCTTCCTATACAGACCATTAAGGCAGAAAGACTTAAAAAAGAATATCCTCATCTTTCAAGCATTCCACTGAAAAGCTTTGCAGATGTGAGACCAACCTTGCTAATCGGCCTTAACCACAGCCAACTTATCCTTCCGCTTGATCGGAAAACAGGGTTAGACAACTAGCCCATCGGGATAAAGACTAAACTAAACGTATTCTGAAAAGAAAACGTACTCAGTGACGATCCAGAACGATTAATGATCATGCATGAAGAAGAAGGCATGAACCCAATGTTAAAAAACTACCTCTCTACGGAAGAATGCATCGAAGAACATGAACGAGCTAAGCCCGAGTTCTTATTGAAACCAGAGTCTGATTGGTCTACGTCAAAGCGAGAGTATGAGACCCAAGAAGAGATGGTATTGGCCATGTCGGAATCAGGCGAATTAATACCCGTAGAAAACTATTCTAGCTGGACAAGACTGGTTCGCCACACAATATTTCTTCGAAAATTTGTCCAGTACATAATCAACAAAAGGTCATTTGATCCGACGATAAAGATGTCGGATGCAGAGGCAGCACGATCATATCTTTATAAAATGGCGCAATCTCATGGCGTTCCCGAAGAGATTAAGGCTTTAGGAAACGGTCAAAATGTGAAAAGAGAAAGTGCGCTAAATAAATTAGTTCCTTTTGTGGATGAAAGAGGCGTCATCCGTTCCAGAAGCAGATTGGAGAATATCCAGGCCATGCCGTCATCAGCAAGAACTCCAATCATCTTGCCTCAGAAACATCGAATCACCAAACTTGTTGTTCGTGATTATCATGAGAGGACGTTACATCAGGCGGACAATGTTGTGATCGGCGAATTACGACAAGAGTTTATGTTTATGTTTATGTTTATTTGTCTATCGATGGACAATAATGCCCTCTCGAACCATTTTAGCAATGTTTTACAATGTGTTCTTTACAATCGATTTCAATAACATAGAACATAAAAATGTGCACTATGGAACCAAATTTAACACAGAAAAACGATCATTAAACTCAGTTGGCGAAATCCTCGGCTCAAAAGCGTCGCTGACTGCGTTGAAAGCACGGCGCATGAGTAGGAACGGGTCAGAGGAGCCAAATTACGTTCTACGGTCGTCGAGGGCCAACATTGCCCGAGTCCGGAGCGGCCGTATGAACGCACTACAGCTGCTTGTGGCTATACGGATGACGAAAACGTAATCCGGCTGCAACACGCGAATCGAACGGCACGGGGCGAGCACATCCGGCCTACTGCAACGGCCCGGTCCTGCAAGAGAAGAACGTTGAGAGCTGCGGATCGCTGTCACAGTGTGAGAAATTCCTAGGAACTACCGTAGCTGCAAGGAGAGCATTTGTGAACGAGCAAAGGATGTGCAGAAAATGCCTCGGTTACCATGCTGGCAAATGCCGAGCTCCACCGTGTGGAATAGATGGATGCGGCGTTCAACATCATGAGCTGCTGCACGCGGAGGACACTACTTCACTCCACTATAGCAGCTACGAGTGACAACGAAGTCGGCTGACAGGTAACGTCCAGGGGTCTAGTGCTAATATTATAACCCACACAGGAATGGCTGACGGGGCGATCCTTAAGTATATGCCAGTGTCCCTACATGGACCCGCTGGGCGCGTAGATACGTTCGCATTCCTGGACGATGGGTCTACGTCCACGTTAATGGATCATGGGTTGCTGGCAGAACTAGGCGTATCCGGAACACCGCATCCGTTATGCCTTCAATGGACCGGAAACATACAAAGAGAGGAGAAACATTCGATCAGGTTATCTGTTCGTATATCCGCCTACAACGAACCGCATAAGATACACGAATTGTCGGAGGTGTATACCGTCAACAATTTAGTGCTGCCTACGCAGTCCGTGGATATGACCCATCTAGCTGCAAAATATACTCACTTCAGGGGCCTTCCGTTGGGGTCCTACGTGAACGCTATGCCTCGCGTTCTAATAGGAGTAAATGACTGCTGTCTGAGCAAATCATTGAAGTGTGTGGAGGGCAAATGCGTCGAGCCCGTCGCGAGCAAGACCCGTTTGGGATGGGTCGTTTACGGTCCGTGTTCGAGCGTAATACCCGCTCTCGGCCGTGGTTTATTCCACATTTCCGCCTGTGATGGTACACCAGATGATCAACTTTCCACTGTCGTGAAGGAGTTCTTCAACCTAGAGTCGATTTGAATTTGTAAACCCACAAACACCATGCAGTCGAAGGACAACGAGCGAGCTCTTGCTATACTGGAGCGAGAAACCAAGCTGAAGGGCGGCCCAATGATCCCGACCTACCCTGTAACAAGGCTGAGGCGATGAAGCAGTAAAGATCCCGTTCTAGCTGAAGCCGTGCAGGCCAAGATGGAGGAGTACTTAGCTAATAGTTTATATCTATTCCCAGGCTGGAGCTACAAACGGCAGTCATTGGGGCAAGGCTGGCCAGTACTATCGCAAGAGATCATCGCCTGGAGATCAAACGAACTATCTTCTGGACTGACTCGAGGAATGTATTAAGCTGGCTCCAATCCGACCATAGACGATATAACCAATTTGTGGCATTTCGATTAGGAGAACTCCTGGAGGCCACTAACCTAGAACAGTGGCGCTGGATACCGACCAAGCAGAACGTCGCCGATGAAGGCACGAAATGGTCGACGAGGCCAGATCTATCGGCGCAAGGACGGTGGTTTTGCGGACCCTCTTTTCTTTGGGGGCCGGAAAGTGTCTGGCCAGATCATGACGCCACACAGAAAGGCACAACAGAGGAGCTTCGGAAAAGTATTCACCACCATCGGGTGGTGGAGTCACTGGTACGGTTGGAACAGTTCTCTAGATGGAACCGAGTGCTCCGAGCCACGGCTTACGTGACGCGCTTTATATCAAATGCGCATGGCTCGGTGAAAAAGAACCGAAAGTGTTTGGCCCGCTAACACAAGATGAACTCAGGAGAGCGGAATGCATTCTCATCCGCACAATTCAACAAAATGCATTTCATCGCGAGATCAACAGTCTGCAGATGGGAGTAAGCCCCCGGCCACACTTTGCGACAGTCCTGCGGCGGTGAAATCGACCTGGAAGATGGCACTATACGCAGCAGATTTATTCTGGAAAAAGTGAGTTACAGAATATTTACCAACACTTACCAGGCGAACCAAGTGGTTTCAACCTGTACAGCCGCTAGAAGTAGGAGATTTATTAATCATCGCAGACAATAACCGACCTAGGAACTGCTGGCAAAAGGGCCGCGTTGTATCGACGGTTGTAGCTAAAGACGGACAGATTAGGCAAGCTACGGTTCAAACAGTGAACAGCACATACATTCGACCAACACATAAATATGTGCATGATATGTTCAATTCCTACTCATGGGCCGGTCATTTTCATTTGGTTGTAAAAATTTAGCTTATACATTGTTTCATTTTGGTTTTCTCCCTCTCCATCTCTCTCTTGATAGGAATGCCTGGTCGCTAGCTGCAGCTTCCCATCGATGTAGGCACTCAATATTTGAGGTTTTACATCACCTGATCTAGCCATCGAACTCGCTGTGATTCCTTGCTTCTAGTACCAAACTGAGAGCCGCTTTCGAACACCTTGCTGCTGGGGCACGGGTCTGGCATCTTCACAACATGCGCTAGCGATCGCAAACAGCCATGTCCGGCGCGCCATACGGCTTCAGTAAGCTCGTGGTTGATCATTCGCATCCACACCCCATGCTCGAATGCACCGCTTAAGATGATCCGGAGGATACGTCGTCCGTCGTGTTTTGCTGTCCTTTGCATGCTATAAAGTAACACACCTATTCATCACAGCACTAGACATGGGAATGTTGATTCTTTTTAAAGATCAAGTGCGGTCCAGTTCACTTAGTGAAATGAACTGATCGCGTGCGGTGATTCGTTCGCAGGCCCGAGGTGGGGTATGATTTTGTACGACGACTGTGTGATTGAAAAAGATTTGTTCGTGATCGGCCCTACGTTGTGATATTTTATGTTAAAGTGCAGTGAAAATTGCTCTGGTTTTAAAGGTGACCGTTTGGCGTACGCGTCAGTATATTCCAAATCCTTTAACGACAATGGTTGACAATTTTGTTCTTGGCCTAACGGACCTAACACTAATACATCGACAATTCAAACGCAACGCTAACGCTTCACCCAGTGAAAATACGCACACAATATACTGGATGAACGCCCTAGCTGACAACACGCAACAATAACAAAAAACGTAAACATACTCCTCGCCTTGATGTACCATCAACACTAACACTAACACTAACTCAGACCTGACATAAACCGCGTGGTTTTCTTTATACAACGACGAAGTGCGGTGCACAAACATTAAATCGACAAATACGGACATTTCGGTTACGAAGCTGCTGGCAAAGTGTTATCTCCTCTCTCTTCTACTGGCAAAGGACATATTTTGGTTATCGGACGCTTAATTAAACCCTTTATCGTGCGCAAGGTAACTACTCGCACCAGCCCGTCCGGACCGGGGAGCACTTCTATCACACGCGCTAATGGCCAACGGGTACTAGGCAGCAACTCGTCCCTCAGGATAACCATTCGACCGGGTTGGATTTGATCTGTCTGCTTGGCAATGCGCGGGTCCTTTTGCAACTCTTGCAAGTACTCCTTTTGCCAGTGTTTCCAAAACTTCTGCACCAATAGCTGCAGCTTCGCCAAGTGCTCATGTGCATTAGTGTGTGCCATCAATGCACAGTGGGCAATGGCCATACAAACGTCGGGATGAAAATCAATTCCACGTGCTATTGCAATTTTTCTTCATTCAATACAATTGCTCTTACTATACAGGGTAGTGCTATACTAAAATCGTCAAGACAGCGAATAAAACTTAATAATTATCGCTCACAACATTGCATTATTGCGTATCAGTTAACAGCATCAATCATAATTGTTAGGAATTAAAACGAAGGCGGAATAAGTTTCTGACTGAAAACGAATTTTTAAAATATTATGCGCTAAAAAAGTTGTGTTTTCATGGTTTGTTTGTAAAAGAGCCGATTCCTATCTTACGACCTTTTTTAAACTGTTTTTCCTCTCTTCAGCTTTGTTTTCTGCCTGTTTGTTTCAAATGCCCGTTTATGACAGGTAGTTGGATATTGGTGGTGTATGGCTCATACAACAATACGTCAAAATCGCTCGCGCTATTTTCAAGAAAAAGTTTAATAATTTTCCGGGTCGCAGATGGTCGCTGCTAATTTTAACGACAAAACGTAGGAAAAATGTTGACCTTTCCAATGATAAACTACTCACGAGTGAAATCGAGTCGAATCATAAAAAAATCACTCTCTGTTGGAACCTTTTCGCAAGGTACCCAACGACCTGTCGTAAACGCGCGTTTTAAAATATGTGAGATATCGGTTCGGGTTTCAACCGATCGCGTTCGGTTCGCAAGGAAAGCATAAATAGGGGCGACAGGACACGAAGAAGGTCTCTAAACCAAAAGCGGGAATCGAAGACTAATTTTTTGGCAAACGTAGAACAATAAATCGTTTCGGCAAAGAATTTACACCGCGTTGGTTTTCATTTCGCAACATTCCAAAAAATTACGATTCAAATGAATTTGTGAAACGAGTTTCGAACGTTTTGTGGCCGGCAATTATTTGTTTCGCGGATCGAAGTAAAGTAAATCGCGCGCAAATAGAAAAGTTTCGGTAGCCGCAAAAAAGTGACAAGTGTAATGGAGCAGTACAATACGCGTCGTATGCCACGGCTGGAGCGAGCTAACTCCGGAACGCATCCGGATACGGAACGAGAGTACGTTCCCAGCGTAGCTTCACCCATCCCAGGACCATTGCGCGAATCTGCTACCCCGTCGGAAGGAGGCACCCCTAGGATTATCTCTATAGATAGAGATACTACATCCTACGAACGGGTGCAAAGTAAGGCGGAAAACACATATTGTCGCGAGCTCATACCGTCGGAAGAAAACATCCAGAGGCTAGTTCCCGAATCAGGAGATACGATACCTCGAGAAGTGATGCGGAGTAAGGCGGGTGACTCGAAACGTTACGTTAACGAAAACGCGATTTGTGAGAGCAAAGAGACGGGAACCGCACCGGAAAGTACACGATTAACAGAGGAGAAACGGCGCCGGAGGCGTATCGCTATTGAACAGGAGCTGACCATACTCGATATCGCGGACGCTCAACATAGCAAATCAAGTTTTGCGCAGCCTCCTACTGGAAGAAATTTGGTAGCACGAGAGCTGCAGTTTGAAGAAAGAGTCCGTGATATGGAGAATTCCATGCGAGTAACGTCCCACCAAAATGATGGCCCTTCGCGGGGTCGATATCCCGTAGATGACGATCACGACCTAGACGCATCGAACACACGCACACTAAACCACCGCGCAACACAACATGGCCGAGATGTGTTTACAATACATTCGCAGCATCCAGGATACACGATGCACTCGGGATACGTTGCACACTACGGTTATGCGACACAGTCGGAAAACGCATCACATCCTGGGTACACAACACAAAGTAACCCAATTCGTCCGGAAAACACAATGCACCAACGGTATACGGCACACTTAGGGAGCAATACGTATGCAGGTCACACTACGCGTCACAACACACATCTGCCGATCCACAGCACTGTACTAAGCCATAATCAGGTAACGGCTCGCCAACCATTACCGCGGGATTTGCCGATTTTCTCCGGAGATGTTGACGATTGGCTGGTTTTCATTACCGCATATGAACGCACCACCATTTCTTGTGCATATACGGATGACGAGAACATTACCCGACTGCATCATGCACTAAGAGGGCCCGCACTGGAGACAGTTGGACCTCTCCTATCTTTCCCGGACGGATTGAAGGATGCCATTGATACGCTTAAAGCGCGTTACGGAAGACCCGATTTAATTGTGGAATCGATGATCCGCAAAATAAGGGGAATGACCGCACCTAACGCTGAGGACTTATCAACCTTAGTAGAGTTCGGGTTTGCCGTAAAGCGGTTGGTTGGAGTGGTAAAGGCTTCCGGGCTACAGGCTTACGTGTACGATGTTACGTTGCTTAAGGAGCTAGTAAAGAAGCTGCCCCCCGTCATATGCATTGATTGGGCGAGGGAGCGGAAGAGATATCCGGAAGTTACATTGATCGAGTTTGGAAAATGGATTGGTGAGCTAGCTGATGACTTATGCAGTATCATCGATATGACGTCCAGCTTGGAGAGACATGACGAGACGCATGCAAAACAGCTCCCGACGCAACAGCTACAGCACCGTCAATGTCGGCGTCTAAAGTTTCAGCCCGCTAGACCAAACCAAGGGCGACCGAGCAGTACCGGACGAGTCCAAACGACCTACTGTAATACGACGATTCCGCGAAGGAAACGCGTTAGGAAACCAGCAAACATTATTGAGGTACCAGTGATGCATCCAGCGTGCGTTCTCTGTGGTGCCAATTGTGGATCCCTGGATCAATGTGCGACGTTCCGGAACAGCACTGTAACAGAAAGAAGAGGTTTCGTAACCGAGAGAAAGATGTGTAAGAAGTGTCTTGCCAATCACGGCGGCAGATGCAGTCGTACGAGGCCATGTGGTATCGATGGATGCAGTGTACAACACCACGAGCTGCTTCACACGGAACACAGACATACGGCCACATCTACTTCACATGATCCGTGTACTGGGGGGACAGGTAACACTTCTGAACCAGGCATGGCTAATATTCTACTCCATACAGGATCAAATGAAGGCACACTCCTTAAATACGTGCCGATAACTCTGTATGGGCCTGCCACGCGCGTCGATACGTTCGCGTTACTGGATGACGGGTCTACATCAACGCTTATGGATGAAGGACTGATGCAGGAACTTGGTGTAACCGGCGCACCACACCCGCTCAACCTGCAATGGACAGGGAAGGTTTCCCGAAAGGAACAGGATTCCATGAAGGTGTCAGTACGTGTGTCTGGCCGCAATGAGTCGTGTATGAAGGAGCTGATACACATGCACACCGTTAAGCAACTTGCGCTACCCGCACAGTCACTGGATGTGGCTCAACTTGCCGCCACATACGGTCACCTGAGAGGACTACCAGTAAGTCGATATGTGCGTATCGTACCTCGCGTTCTTATTGGAGCCGACAACTGCCATTTGAGCCAACCAATGAAGATCTTGAAGGGCAAACGGGGCGAGCCAGTCGCTTGCAGGACCCGTTTGGGATGGCTAATTTACGGTCCTTACGCAGTTGATCGAGATTTTCGACATGGCGTCATCGCGAAGAAGCCAACCTGTCGCAGCCACCGGACCATTGCACCGATTAGCTCAACCTCCGTACCGCTGCAGAATACGGAGCACGAAAGCGATCTACCTGGGCTTGAGTTTTCCGTTGGTTCAAAATCACTCTGCAAGGCTGCGGCAAAGCAGCGGTATGTATGCCTAAAAACAGATAAAATAATCAATCCCGTTGCAGACGATAAAACAAAGGCGAAGATAAAACCACACTTATCTGAAGACCGCAGCGGGCAAGCACACAACAATGCATCGACCAAGCGTCGGTTCTACACGGTGATGAAACGGGCTCAACCTTCTAGTAACAGGAGGGAACGCCGCAGGAGGATGGGCCGGTGATGCAATTTGAACTGCTAAATAAGCGATGGTTCAATCTCCCGGGGCGAACGCGCTGTAGCAGCTGCCGACTCCGCCAAAAAGGTCCACATAATAACCTCGCGTTGCAGAAATCATTCGCACATATGAACGGTTCCAAAAAACAGTATAGGGCTCGGGATAGCATCTTTCGAAGCGCAAAGGATAAGCACGGTAAGAAAACTGTTCATAAATGCTGCGTGAGACCACTTTAACACGAGGTAGCGAATGTAAACAAACGACACGCGCTAATCTGACAGGTTCGATAAGAAAGTGAAGCCCCAGTCGAAGCTAGCGAAAGATCAACTGTGGTACACTTGGGGGGACAATGTTGGAACCTTTTCGCAAGGTACCCAACGACCTGTCGTAAACGCGCGTTTTAAAATATGTGAGATATCGGTTCGGGTTTCAACCGATCGCGTTCGGTTCGCAAGGAAAGCATAAATAGGGGCGACAGGACACGAAGAAGGTCTCTAAACCAAAAGCGGGAATCGAAGACTAATTTTTTGGCAAACGTAGAACAATAAATCGTTTCGGCAAAGAATTTACACCGCGTTGGTTTTCATTTCGCAACACTCTCTAAAATGAAAATATCCAAAAATCCCGCAGGGATGTTTGGTTTTCAATCATTTATGACCTTTAAAAAAAAGTTTTTGCAAAATATTCAGACATAACATCAAAGTATGACAAAAAACCTTTCCAACGACACATTGATTATCAAAATCTAAGCATATACTAAAATATCAGGGTTTATGTTCGGTGGAAAAATAGCTCAAAATTGGGACAAAAAACTCAAAGTTTACACTTTGATGGCCTATATCTCAGTTAGTTTAAGATAAAAACGTGAAATATTTTGATTTCAACTAAGTTTAAGTATCTATTTTAAGATAATGATTATAGTGTAAACCTGCGATGAAGTTGGTTTTTCGATTTTTATACAGGCGTTTTCCCAATGTGCAGTGGTGGGTCAAGCCTCTCCGAGGCCCTAGGCGTTATGGTAGACGGGGCCCCTTCGCCAAATCCATCGACAGAGGGGGGGGGGGAGGTGAAATGGTGTACGAATCAAACACTGCAAATTTTCTAAGTGTGCTGCAGTTACATTTTTTACTGACAGCTATTGAGTAATACATGGTTTTGTCGTTTCACTGAATATTAGTAAAACTAATTACTGAAAATGCAGCTATTTATTCTGTCAAAACGACATGTACGTCAGTCTGAGCCTAAAAAGAAAACATAATGCGATGCCCGCTTGCTCGTCATGAACAAAAATTTGATTCGGTAACCGCTTACAGACACCCCGATAAAATTTTAGGTGCGTATTCGGCTTGCGGGATTAACGTTTTGGTTGAGAAAAATCTTCACACCACTTTGCTGTTATTGCTGAAATTTCGTGGTAACCGTGAGTGCATACCAAATCAAAAAGCTTATTTTGACAAAATACAGTTCACATTTGTATAAAAAATTATGAAACAGAGATGAACATGAGCAGAATGGACTGCCACCCTGCTAAATCATTAAATCCCCCGAATTTCAATACTTTTTTTTTCCTATTTTTTTATCGATATCAATGACTAAACAATCAGTAAGCAATATCAGAGCAATATCAGTAGCAATATCAGAAAGCCTTTGTGTTTCGAAGACTGTTTCGAAGCGGACTTTCGACCCTTGATCGTCTAGGCGATCATAAATACCTTTAGGACGTTGGAGTTAAGAGAGCTTACCTTGCGTAGGAGGACATAAGTAAACTCCTTAAATGAGAAGTCGATTGATGATGGATGGGCTTAGTCCTACCCTGACAATCCGAACAAATCTGACCTTTTATGATTGGAGTTGATTTTATCTATACTCAAAAGAAGTTAAAGGTTTCGCACTTTTAGTTCCGAGTTGTGTGTGGGAAAGTTATCGTTTTCGCTAAGCTAGTTACGTTTGTCTTTTATTGACAAGAACGATGGTTCTAAACGATATTTTCTTTCCTACTTTATAGTTTCCAGCTCTTATTTCATAGTACGGACGATTTGATTTAAAATCGTCATCGTGAGCATAACATGAAAACAATAGTTTGCTTTTACGTTGGTGTTTTCCTTTACAATGAATACTGAAGTACCGTTTTGCTTCGAATTACGGCCACTTCATTTTCAATCGGTCAGAGCTGAAACTTCTTGCACGCGGGAAAAACAATATTTTCATTCGAAAGTAACTGGAAATATCCTGTATTGCAGTATGTTTGTCTCAAGAGATCCGCGGACCACAGGATAGGGACCACTGCTTTAGATCAGCTGCTTTTTAAATGATCGAGCGTTGAGGGCCAGGATAATGCATTTTTTACACATACATTATTATATTATTACAGTTAATACACAAAATAACTGGATTAAACAATTGGTTATATTGGTGCGATTGGTTATATTGTTGTTTTTCTTAAAGTAATATATCATCTGTCGAAGCAAAAGAATACGATGCTAGGAACTAGGGGCGCCAGATGGTGTGAGCGAAGCGAAAACAATACCAAGAACTCTGTATTTGCTTTGTAAAACAATGACAATATGAACAGTGTGAAGCCTGCGCGCAAGTGGGATGAAAGGTTAAACAAAAGACAATTGTCTGCGCTAAGGCACGTGCGCGCTTTTGGTGGCCGATCGGCCTTTCTTAGAATTTCCTAGGTTAAGCAACAAACCAGAGAAGTTTGCTATCACGAGCGTATGAAATCGAAAATCAGTCCATCTTTAGCACTCGACGCGATCGGTCAAAATAAATGAATTGTCACAGCAGTCCAAGTCTAAGTTTTAATGTTTAAATTCAAAACATCATCCAAGCAAGTTTCAAATTCGTTTTATTACCTTACAATTACTAAAATTGATTGTAAAGATTCTTCAATTAAGAGTCAGCAGCATAGAGTGCAAAAGTCATAAAAAGTTCAAAACAATTCAGCAAAATCGCAATATCGCTTCTTAATGTACCCTTCCTTCCATGTTGCATATTGTTTCCAGGATATATCTGAAGATGGTACAAAAACCTTACTTACTTATCCGGCGCTACAACCGCTTTGCGGTCTTGGCCTGCCTCAGGAGTGTCCGAAACCGCTAACGGTCTCGCGCCTTCGTCTGCCAGTCCGTTATCCCGGCCTTAATGGCGGACGCCTCCACGCCATCTTGCCACCTCAATTTGGGCCTACCACGCCTCCTCTGTCCTTGTGGACGGCCTAAAAAGACTTTACGGGCTGGGTCGTCCGATTCCATGCTTACAACATGTCCAGCCCACCGGAGCCTGGCGAGCTTAATACGCTGTACGACAGTGAGGTCGCCATACATCTCGTATAGCTCGTCATTATATCGGCTCCTCCATTGTCCTTCCACACATACGGGGCCAAGTATACAAAAACCTTAACAGCTGAAAAATTATCGAGACAAACGTACAATCGTTCAGTACTATTATGAGGCCACGGACAAGTAAGGCCAGGTCAGACAAATTGATAGCGCATTTAAAACAAAAACTCCTAGAAAATCGTTGCATCCTTAAAAAACAATAGTGTGTAACCATTGTTCTCGTAAAATCAACAGTCAGGCTTTTATGGAACTATTCGTTTAAATTTTCTAATTTCTCCTAAAATTTGACCATATTGATTGGTCCGACAATCCATGTTATGGTGATCAAATTTGGAAGAGTTCAACGATATGAATTGTCATATTAAAATATGTTCAATTAATTTTTAATGAATAGGATCTTCCTATCTTTCAAAATCGGGCAAATATTTTCTCGGGCCTGACTGCATATTGTGGCGGGCCGGACTTTGCCGACCGCTGCCGACAGCTAAATTAGTTCAAAATTTATGCGATCATTTATATCGATATTTCCTTTCCGTCGATCCTTCCAAATTTGATCCAAACCCTTCAACAGCTTGCCTTTCCACCATCACTTCGTCCAGTCCACAATTTTGACTGGGGCCCCAAACGTTAGCCGGGGCATGAGTTCTTAGTTTTTGCGTGATAACATGCCAAATTAAAGAGCACACACATCGACATCGGAATCGATTCTTGAATGAAACCTCAACAGATAAAAAGAGCGTGCTTGGTGTCAGCCAATTTTTCTTGCTAATTTCTACGGCTACGAACCGTTGTGTTGAGATCGGTTCCGGAGCCTTTTAATGTCGTATGTGCATGTAGTTTGCGTGAGGCATCTCTTGTAACGGATTTTTGCTTTACGGCCAAGCTACACGTACCGGACGACATCGGACGATGCCATAAATCCGTTAATGCCAACTGTCAAATCCCATACAAAATCGGCCCGCTGTGATCCGACACGGCCCGGCCCGACGCGAATCTCTTGTCTGCGGTCCTACGTTTTATGGCATCGTCCGATGTCGTCCGGTACGTGTAGCTTGGCCGTTACCCAACTCGTGCGTAGCGTTCAATGCATTTGATCCAACGCTTTGGGCCAACGATGATGAAATGATGTTTTGAGCTGTGGGCATGTATCGCAGCGTTCTGCGCTTCCAACTAAGGTAAACATAATGCACATGTTAAAAAGGCAAATGTTTTCTGCTTCTGATTGTAAAATGCTTCTGATGAATAAAATAAATATGCTTCTGGTAGGTCTGATAGTAATAGTAAATCTGATTGTAAACATAACCCCCGGGGGGGAAATGGGGGGATGACAACACCAAATGGAAGGGGTCCCTCAATCGACGGGATCATCAACGGGGCCCCCAAATTGCCGAGGCAATGGAGATTGTTCTTGTTCTTCGTATTATGACTGTGTATGGCTGTATGTAACTGCAGCTGTAACGGTTTTTGGTCTTGTTGTATTCGCAAAAATTTAAATAGTCGATAAAAACCATATTGAGTATTTTTATACCCTTCCCCCCTTCCTTCTAACTGAAACCTTACCTATTTCCCCTTCTCTTCGGTCCACAAACTTGATGTGTTCAATTAGGGCCAAGAATGAAAATTTTAGTTTTTGCATTGCAAGACACACACAATCCACTATCCCAGGCCAGGAATGTGAATACCATTTTTCGTGTGAAACAGCTGTCTGCTTTCGGCACACAATCGCAAAGCGGTACCCAAACGTCCAAAACGCGATAGATGGGTAAAACTATGGACCTGAGATGGGGCCCTATCTCAGTACCCAAACTGGTACCCAAAGGCAGACAATTTTGGACTTATTTTTTGAGAGAGAGCTAAAAGCTGATTCCTCCCCTCTTCTCCACTTCTCTCTAGAATTCCATTTGTATGAGTTCTAGGAGAAGGGGAAAGGGAAGGAGATGAGAAGTAAGTGAATTATATTGATGAGAAGAGGGGAGACACATTCATTCACCAGTCACCGCCAATATCGAGAATTTGAAATTGGCCGATGGTGTTTGGGGTATCGGCGTTCCGTGTGGACCACGGATGCTAAATGGAAATGCTCTGTATATTTCCGTACACTATCTCATTGCGGCGGAACCTTACAAATGTTATTGCGCGGTCGAATCGGGAATCGCGCATCGGATCGATGGAAGAAGGGAGTAAGAACGAGGGGGGAGAAGAAGAAGCACAGAGAAAAACGCTACACATTCACTCATACATTCTTACAGCAGCAGGCAATTCGCGAGAACATGAAATCGAGAGAGTATATTTTGACGCTCGCGAATGAGTGCAAGCAGGTGCGGTATAGAAGATAGAACAAGACAGCCCAGTTTTTGTTCATGCTAGGTCCAAAATGTTTCCTTGGGTAAGTGAATTAAAGTTGATGAGGGAGGAGAGGGATACATTCACCAGTCACCGCCAATATCGAGAATTTGACATTGGCCGGCCGGTGGTGTTTGGTTCATCGGCGTTCCGTGTGGACCACGGATGCTTAAAGGAGATACCCTGTATATTTCCGTACACTATTTCATTGCGGCGGAACCTTACAAATGTTATTGCGCGGTCGAATCGGGAATCGCGCATCGGATCGATGGAAGAAGGGAGTACGAACGAGGGGGGGAGAAGAAGAAGCACAGAGAAAAACGCTACACATTCACTCATACATTCTTACAGCAGCAGGCAATTCGCGAGAACATGAAATCGGGAGAGTATATTTTAACGCTCGCGAAGGAGTTCAAGCAGGTGCGGTATAGAAGATAGAGCAAGACAGCCCAGTTTTTGTTCAAGCTAGGTCCAAAATGTTTCCTTGGGTAGAGGGGCCCCGTATACAAGAACAGGACGGTTCATCTCAGCCAAGAGTGCACACAATGACATCGATTTAACCATTTCTCGAATGAAACCTCAACCCACTGAAGCACCGTTGACCAAACGACCTTCCTAGGCTTTTTAAAGCGACGCGAGCTTGGTGTCAATTTTTCCTGCTAATTTCTGCGGCTACGAGCCGGTGTATTGAAATTTTGTTTAGGGGCCTTTAAATTTTTGTCTGTGTATGATGTGTGCTTGTGGCTGTTGTAACGGGTTAAGCGCAGCGTTCTGTTCTGTGTTCTGTGCATTGGATTTTAGCAGCAAGTGTCTCCGCGTTTTTTTTGGTGAGCTCGTGCACCGACCATCCACACCAAGACACCAAATGGACGGGGCTCCTTATTGACGGGGCCCCTTTCCGACGGGGCCTCCTTACCGACGGGGGCCTTTACTGACGGGGCTTGAGATGTAAATATCATTTTTCGCGTGAAAACAGCTGTCTGTTTTCGGCATACATCTGTGAAACAAGTATAGGGGCCCCCAGACAAGCACAGGCACGTTTCATCCAAGCCAAATCGAAAAGCGCACACATCGATATCGATGGAATCGTTTCTCGAATGAATCTTTAGAATCGATACGAAGTCGAACATCCACAATGACGGGGCCCCCTAGATCGCCGGGGCCCCTGGCGGCCGCCCAGTCCGCCCACCGTTTAACGCGCCACTGGCCTCCAACTGTCAAACTCCATACAAAAAACTAACTAGAATCGTGAAGGTCCCCACTACCAGACCTTTTTGCTCGATACAAAACTATCATTTAAGGATCAGCTGGATCATGTAGTAGCCACCAGCAATAGAATGCTAGGACTAGTTATCAATATGACTCGCGAGCTTAATGATATACCTTGCACCAAGGCGCTCTATTGCTCACTTATCCGGTCGTTGATGGAATATGCAAATATCGTATGGTGGCCAACTGCAGCGCGTCCGTTAGCTCGATTGGAATCAATCCAGCGCCAAATTTCACGATTTGCACTTCGCTCATGGAACCAAAGGCTCGATTACCGGACTAGGTGTTTACTACTCGGGCTACCCACCCTAAGTGAGCGAATACGATAAGCCAGGTTGTCGTTCATCACGGGACTTCTCGACGGCCGTATTGACTCTCCGTCACTACTGGCTGCCATCAACCTGTACGTTCCGGCCAGGCCGCTCCGGACTCGGGCAATGTTGGCCCTCGACGACCGTAGAACGCAATTTGGCTCCTCTGACCCGTTTCTACTCATGTGCCGTGCTTTCAACGCAGTCAGCGACGCTTTTGAGCCGAGGATTTCGCCAACTGAGTTTAATGATCGTGTTTCTGTGTTAAATTTGGTTCCATAGTGCACATTTTTATGTTTTATGTTATTGTAATCCATTGTAAAGAACTCATTGTAAAACATTGCTAAAATGGTTCGAGAGGGCATTATTGTCCATCGATAGACAAATAAACATAAACATAAACATAAACATTAACACCACGCGAACGATCGAACATTGATCAGGTTGCGGATTTCAACATCGATCCCATACAATCCATTAACACGATACGCAACTCAGCTCCCGCCGCCAAATTGATGATCGATATAAAAATTGATGGAAAACGCACCAGCATGGACGACACGGGGGCACAGTGTGGGATTATGGGGGAGACCACGTTACGGTCACCAAAAATTCTATTCTTTTTTTTCCTACAGATAGGCAGTTTACCAGCTACACCGGTCACCGCATCCATTGTCTGGGCCGATTGCCCGTAAACGTGTCTGTTGGCACGGTAACCCGTCGGTTAAACCTGTACATAGTAGCGGGACAAACAGACGCCCTCTTCGGTCGTGAGTGGATCGCCCAATTCGTTGATCAGATAGACCTTGGCAAAATGATAGCTCCAAACACACATGTCAACGCTGTTACTAGCTCGAAGCTCACGATAGAACACGAAACCCAGTCGTTGCTCGACAGTTTCCGTTCCATGTTTAGCGACGTTCCAGGTAAATTGACCGGACCACCAGCATCAGTGCATCTCAAACCTGATGCATCGCCAATTTTTGCTAAAGCCCGAGATGTGCCATTGGCGTTACGCGATAAGTACGCAGCAGAAATCGAAAAAAAACTCAAATCAGGGTTTTACGAAAAGGTGGAATTTTCCGAGTGGGCTTCGCCGACCCATGTTGTGGCTAAGAAAAATGGTAATATCCGAATTACTGGCAATTATAAACCCACAGTAAACCCAAGAATGATTATTGACGAACATCCTATACCCAGAGTGGAAAACATTTTCAACCGTATGAAGGGAGCCACACTGTTCTGCCACTTAGACATAACCGATGCGTACACGCACTTGACAATCGATGAAGAGTTTCGTAAAATCCTCACCCTGAATACCACCACGCTTGGACTCATACGTCCGACACGAGCTGTTTATGGCGCGGATAATATCCCTGCTATTTGGCAGCGCCGAATGGAAACAGTACTACACGGCTTAACCAACGTAGTGAGTTTCTATGATGACATTATTGTTTTCGCTGCCGATTTCGAAGCACTGCTAGTAGCCCTCGCTTCCACATTAAGTCGATTGCAACAGAGTGGTCTAAAACTAAATCGATCAAAATGCGTGTTTGCAGTACGATCCCTTGAGTGTTTGGGACACTGCATCGACCAAGAAGGTTTGCACAAGTCCTCAAAACATGTTGAAGCCATACGAGATGCACCAAGACCATCAACACCAGAAGAGTTGCAACTTTTTTTAGGCAAAGCAACCTATTACTCGGCATTCATTCCGAATCTCTCTGCGAGAACAAAAGTGCTGCGTGACATGTTACAAACAAGCAATTTTGAATGGTCACCAGAAGCAGACGAATCATACCAAGACGTGAAAGAAACATTAACATCGCCACAGGTCCTCATGCAATACGATCCAACCTTACCGCTAATTCTAGCTACAGATGCGAGCAAAACCGGCTTAGGTGCAGTTCTTTCTCACCGTCTGAGTAACGGAACAGAACGTCCAATCGCCTACGCGAGCTGCAGTTTGTCATCAACCAAGCAACGCTATCCGGTCATTGATAAAGAAGCTTTGGCAATCGTGTGGGCCATTAAGAATTTTTTTCACTACTTGTACGCACGCAAGTTCATACTGATCACAGACCATAAACCGCTGACTCAAATTGTTCATCCGGAAAAATCATTACCAACCCTATGCATCAGTCGGATAGCGAATTATGCCGACTATTTGTCACACTTCAATTTTACAATTGAATACAGACCAACAAACCAAAATGCCAATGCCGACTATTGTTCCCGTATCCCAAGTACATCTACGCTATCTGATGTCAATTGCCTTTCTCTTCATGAGGGAGGAAATGCCCAAGATGAGTTTGAGAGCTTTGTCTTGCACCAGATCTAACAGCTGCCAGTACGAGCAGAACACATCGCGCACGAGACACGCAATGATCCCCACCTCGGGAAAATCTTACAGGAGCTCGAAATGGGCCGAAGTCTTGCACACGCCGGATACAAAGCACCAGAAGCTAAGTATACCTTGGTAGCTGGCTGCCTGTTATGTGAACACCGGGTGGTTATCCCAACAATCCTCCGCCCAGCGATCCTGAACGACCTACATACTGGGCACATTGGTATCGTAAAAATGAAATCGATGGCACGTTCCTATGGCTACTGGCCAGGGATAGATATGGAAATCGAGCGAACCGCCAAATCGTGTGTACAATGCGCACAACAAGCGACAGCACCACCGAAGTTCAGTAGTCACCATTGGGAGTACCCATTCAACCCTTGGGAGAGAATACACATCGACTACGCTGAACCCGTATCAGGAGCGATGTTATTGCTGGTGGTTGACGCGTACAGCAAGTGGGTCGAAGTAAAAATAACGCACACCACAACATCTGCCGCCACCATTGATCTGCTAGATGGACTGTTTGCAACGTATGGTGCGCCAGTAACAGTAGTGTCGGATAACGGAACCCAATTTACATCCGCCGAGTTTAAATCGTTCCTTCAAAGAAGTGGTGTAAAATTCCATAAACTATCCGCACCGTACCACCCGGCGACGAATGGACAAGCTGAACGCTACGTCCAGACAGTGAAGCTTGCATTGAAAGCGATGGGAACATCAAGCCATAACCTACAGGCAAACCGCAATCTCTTCTTACAACAATATCGCAAAGCACCTCATAACGAAACGGGATCACCAGCGAATCTGTTCCTGGGTCGAAACATCAGAACACGCTTAGATCTAGTTCGAGCGCAAAACACACACGCTAGACACACTGAAAAGCAACATATGGATTTCAAAGCAAATTATCGCTCTTTCTTACCGGTACAACAAATCTATTGCTTATCTGGTAACTCGCAAACGGATAAGTGGATACCGGCAACGGTACATGCTCGTGTAGCATATCTGCTATACAGAACATATTGTAATTCACACTATCAGCCATAGACACATAGTAACACACTTTGGAAAGCCAAGTCACACCATTGTAACACATTCTTTATAACACATTCATTATAACACATTCAGTAAATCAGATCATACCATACACATCCGGAAGAGGTCATGCCACACCGTTCATATAAAAACAATTGTGACACACTTAACAGAACCAACCGAAAACATAAGCAGGAACAGTTTATGCTTTATAACCCAAAGCAGGAACAGTAGAAGCATTAAACCCAAAACAGGAACTTAGTGACAAGAACCATCGTTCTTGTCAACAAAAGACAAACGTAACTAGCTGAGTGAAAACAATATCTTTCCAACATACAACCCGGAACCAAATGTAAGAAACCCTTAACTTCATTTGAGTCTAAATAAAACCTATCATTAATAAAACTCATTAATAACCTAACATTGATAAACTCCTATCATGGCAAGTCAGATTCGTTCGGACTGTCAGGATAGGACTATGCCCTTCCAACATCTATCGACTTCTCATTTAAAGAGTTTAGTTATGTCCCCCTACCTAAGGTAAGGCCTCTAAACTCCAACGTTTCCAGTAAGGGAAACCTCCTAAAGGTTTCTATGATCACCTGGACGATCAAGTGTCGAACGTCCGCTTCGAAACAGTATCCACCTCAGTTCTACTTAATTCGGCAAACGATGACGAAGGCCACCCTGACCAACGCGAGTTCAAAGTTACTACATGGCAACCGTCCCAAAATCGAACATACCGTGACTATCTCAAAACATACCACATGGCGACCGTAACAATCATTAAACATATTACACTCGCTTAGGAGACCTACACTACGATGTTTTATATCAAGCAAAACATCTGAAGCGACATGTAGACCAGATCAGATCTTTCCTGAGCAACAATCAGTCCACCAGAGTAACGAACGAACCGGAGACAACCCGAACAGGTAGAGAAAATCAACACAGTCACTACTACGGCAACACCCAACCGACACAACTACGATCCAGCGGAGAAGATTCCCCAGGCATGTCCACCGATGGAACCGAGTCATCCAGCACAGAGTACGCAGCAACGATTAGCAGCCCCGAACCAGTTGGTAGAAACACTCCACCAGTACTACGTCGCAGCGACAGGGCACGCCGCCCACCTCTGAGGTACTCGCCGTAGTTCCTCTTTAAGAAGGGAGGAAATGTTATGTATGGTCCAACCTGCTGTAGGGAATTATTGCGCTACCTGGCCAACCGCGTTTTGACGTCTGTCAATTTTGGCGCGCCTTCGGGTTAAGCTTCGCTTTTTACGCACTCCCGCTCTATCTTGAAAACAAACTTAACGTGAATAAAACTTGAACCGAATTATTAAACAGAAAAAACAACACTGTCTAATGCCCATTTATTTTTCCTTCATGCGGTTTGTCGCTTTGACAGATTGACGTTGTCGGAGCTGTCTGAACCTGCACGTCACTGATTGAAGTGCAGCTCTGCCAAACACCACACGCCCCCATGATGTTCTCATCACTTAGCGTCTACTACAAAATCTGCCAGTGCATGTGGCAGCCTTCGGTTCCGCACCGGTCAACCTTCATTCATTTCTATGGGCTGCTCATCAGACTGGCCAGGAATTTCAGCATATTGCTCAACCCTTGTTTCTGCTTGCTCCTCATCAACTTCGACACGAGCGTCTATAGAATCATTCGGGTTTGACCTCGCATCAAGAAAGAGATCTATCTCGTCCTCAGCTGCGGATGATGGTAAGGCGATGTGTGAGGTTGTCAGAAAGTCTCTTCCCCCGTATGTACTCGGAGCTCTTCAAATGTCAAGCACATGTTTCGGCGTGCCTTCCACGTCTACAGTGTTTCTTGATATGACACCAGTCACTGTGCCGGGCTTCCATTTGGTTGTACAGGTTACTTGGAGTGGCTTAACGAATACCGAATCTCCTGGCTTGAAAGGGCATTCCTCGACGCCTTTTTCTGAAGGCTCTGGTGGTTTTGCCGAAGGATCTCTCCGTTTGTAACGGAAGATGGCATCTGCTGGAGATTCCTCTCGACTACAATCCGGCCCCAGATTGTACCAAAACACGGCCTGGATAGGTGACGTGGCACTTCTGGCAGCTATTCTTTTAATTGTTCGATGGTTAAGTTCGACAATACCATTACCGGATGGACGATAAGCTGCTCTATATCGCCTCACTACATTCCAGTTCCTACACAGCAGTTCGACCTAGCTAGAGCGGAAAGCCAATCCGTTATCCATTAGCAACTCATCAGGAGGTCCTCTTTCACGAAATACTCCTTCCAACACTTGACTTATTTCTGAGCCACTCTCTGTTTTTATCTCACGCTATATCGCAAATCGTCCTGGTCCACAATTTACTATTGTAAGATATTTACCTTATTCAAAGTGGGTTAAGTCTACAGCTAAGCGTTGCCATATTCTTTTTACTTCGAGATCACCTTGCTCGTGTGTGGTCGGTGCTGGGTCGATAGATTGACACTGTATGCATTCGCGTACGCACTGCGATATTTCATTTCTATTTACTGTTGGATCTACCAGTCTAGCCAGATAGAGTGAACGATCTACGCCAAAATGATGCTGTTCATGCAACCTATTCACATGCTGCGCACACCACATGTAACTCATGTGTGATCGGTTTAGGGAGCCATGATTTTTTCACTCGCGTCAAGGCATCCGCTTTGTTAGCCAACTAACCACAGTTACCGAATCACACATTACTTTCAGCTTACTCAAGCCCCATTTCAGTGCAAGGTTGATTCCTCTCATCACCGCGTCTAGCTCCGCAATGTTAATATGGCCAGTATGTGCTTCTTTTCGCAACCACGCTGCATCTTCTACTATCTCGCCACCTATTTCCAAGACTACACTGTATGCTACAGAGCTAGCATCACACCAAACAATGCCTTCCAAAGCATCTGGTGGCACCATCCAACAACTTCTAATCGGATCATCGCGTTGCACTCTTTCTAATATTTTCCGTAGGATCATCATTGCCTTTTCTCCAACACCATTGTCCCATCGCTGCCCCTGACAATGCCTTTTCGAGTAGCTGCAAGCGACACGCAACCAATTAGCCACTGGGTAGTGTCCCACCAGGCGTCCACACACAGAGAAAAATTCCTTCCTCGTCAACTCGTGATCAGGGAAAGTCGGCAAATCATTCCCACGACGAAACAAGACTTGCCTTTCGTTCTCGCTAAGTTCTAGCCCAAGAACTCGCCCTTCATGCAAATGTACTGGTGGCTTTGCTTCTAGCCCATACCGCTTCAGGTGGTTGACAACTTCGCCTGCTGAGACCACACTTTCATCCACAATAATATCGTCAATGTAGCTACCAGTGCCTCGTCTGATTTTATCATTTTGAGATAGTACGTATTCAACTATTTTACTCATGATTTTTGGTGCGCTACTCAACCCAAAGCCCAAGCGTGTTAAGCAATAAGATCGGTTTTTGAAACATACCTGTTGAAAGTCCCAGAGGCTAGGATCGATCCGTACCTGAAGATAGGCAGATCGCAGGTCCACCAGCTTTAAGGGTCCCTTCATTCTCCGCCACCTTCGAATCGTTTCATCACAGGCAGGAGCATCCAATCCAGGGTTTGATTGAACAAAGCTGTTAAGCTCGCGATAGTCAAGAACCGGTCTAATCTTGTTCTTATTCGGTTGTTCTACCGCCATGAGTGGTAGCCTACCGTATACCTGTGTCTTCCATGGTCGCAGTCAACCATTCTCAATCCATGTTTGAACCTCTTCATCAAAACGATCTTTCTTTACAGGATCATCAACGCTGCCGTAACTGGCGGTAGTGTTTCTCAGCACCGCAGGGTCTTTTTTCCATTTCCACCGTGCAGTCTACTCTTTCTCATGAAAGCTCACCTCAAAATCTCTATCGTCTATTGTCACTGCTGTTGGCACCGCTCCAAATGCCGCACCACACGATGGCTTTGAGGTTAGCGCACAAAATTGTCTCCGGATCGCAGTAGTGGTTCCCAGAAAAATTTCGGTGCTCGTAATCATTACGCCACCTAACAATTCTATAGCGTCCATTCCAAGCACTACATCAACGCCATCGACCAGCTTGTCCAAAACAAGACACTCGATGCGGGCTGACATTCCAGAACATTCGACCAGTACACGTGCATAATCTTGGCAAGAAACCCTGTCTCCATTAATTGTTACTATCGTTGCGAGCGGTCCATACGTCGTAGATATAGAGAACCGGGGTGAGATGATCGATTTTCCACAGCCAGTGTCGATAAGGGCCCGCACTTGTACACCGTTTACAGCAACTGGAACAATAGGCAGCGCCTCTAAGCATGCCGTGGGAGATCCGCTGGCGCCGTAGAACTCTTTTGTCCGTTTCCCGCAGGGCAATTACGCCGAAAATGCCCTACCTGACCACACGTCCAGCATAGACGTGGTTGCTTTGGAGTTTTACACTTTTTTGCCGAATGCTGTCCCCCACATCGCGGGCATACCTGCATTGTTTCTCCTTGTTGTTGCTCTGTATACCGCCGGTTAACAATAGCTGCTGCCGCCTTGTTGTCATTCACGTACACTCTTTCGTCTGCTTGCCGCTTCCCGTACTCGCGGAGAAGAGATCGCGTCGCATCTACAAGCTTCTCGGTGTCGGTCAAATTTTCTGTCATCGCATGCAGCGCGCTTCTGACCGACAAGGGCAACCCGTGGCAGTATTGTGCACGTAACACCTCGTCGCCTTTGATGCCTGCGTCTTTCATTAAGCGGCATAACTTTTAGTGGTACTGTTCGGGTGATTCGCCAGCCCACTGTGCGCCAATGAACGATGCGTAAGATTCAGCTGGATCCGGACCAAAGGCTTATCTAAGCGCCACCTTTATTGCCTCTGAATCTTTCTTCTTCTTATCGCTCAAGCTATCGTACACCAGGGCTGCTCCGCCATCTAAAAACAGCGGCAACAGATCTGCAACATTTTTCACTTTGCGCAATTCTGCAGCCCTATCAAAGCGATCCAGCCATCCGACGATATCACCATCGCCTGTAAAGGGCTTTACGACATCCTTAAAGCGAATTTCTCCAGATTACACCATTTTGGATCAAAGGCCGAAATAGCTTGTGATATAGAAATGATAACCACACTGTTTAGTTCGAAACGTTCGAACGTTCGAACGTTCGAGTTCAAAACGTCTTGCACGAATCATTGAAACAACCCAAATGACATTTTATAGCACGAATAATCGGGAATTCGAGCAAATTCCCTTAAACTGGAGCCTTAAACTTCCCTTAAACTGCACCAGTTTAAGGGAATTTAGAAAAAGTCCTTTAAAATCAAATGTGATGCGGCTTTTTCGTTACTTTCTTCTAGATTCGCTCGGAAACGATGTTTCCCATCGTTATAGTTGGTCATGTACCCATTTTATACTTAAATAATATCCATTTTTTACAGAATAACGTCAGACAAATTTAGCTTTTGTTTTTCATCAAAAAACCATAGCTATGAATGAAAAATGAGCTCAACGGCATCGTCCATCGATAGAGGAACGTCTAATTTACGATCACACCAAATCTTGGCGCTTTCAACACACTTGATCACACACAAATCCACAATTTCAGGCGTATCGAGTACTAATCGAGCAGATATGGTAAAACAATTTCGAGCAAATGTCACTTGGGAAGTGCCAGTATAATTTGCTGACATTCAAAAAGCAACAAGATTGGACGAAACACTGCAAGCTGTTTTGAAATTCATCCGGGAAGGCTGGCCGAACGAAGCGTCATCAATCAAAAATCAAAACATTCGTTCGTATTACACACGAAAAGACTCGTTAACGCATGTAGATGGATGTATCTTGTTTCATGTTTATCCCAGTTACCACAGGGATAATGGATAACACATAGCAACACATAGTAACACATAGCAACCATGCGGTATATAAGCAGCCCGATAGCTCATCACCGATTCACTCTTAAGTTGACTTCCAAATACATATCTTAAACTAGAACCTGTGTGCAATCTCAAATAGCCACAGTACGACCAAAAGGTCGAAAAAAAGTCTTATAATTTTGTTTTATTCTATTATCAGACTCCACAGTCTTAATAGGAAATTGGTTCTGATACTTGCTATTTTATATCATGCAGATAGCTGAAAACCTAAGACAACAACCGAAAAAACCGAAATGTTTCCGAAAAAATCGAATTTTTTCAACGGTTGAACTGTTTCACGAAACTTTCATCTTCATTTACGGTCTTTTCAAGTTTTGTTGCATTGTCGTTGTTATTTATTATTTATTTATTTTGACAAATACATAAAGAATCAAAGAAGAAACGAAGAAAAGACTTTTTCTTCGTTCATTTCTTCATGTGTAATGGCGTATGCTTTGACAGATCTTGGCGTGCTACGGTGGGTGATTGTTGTACTGTGCGTGGTTGATGTGAAGTAAAAAATAAATACAGTAGAACGTCGATTATCCGGGCAGCTCGGGACCGGACGGTTGCCGGTTAATGGTCCAAGAAATGTCATTTTCATATAAAAATTATTATATTACTAGTTTTTGATTAGTTTTATGATTAATCCAACTTGAATAAATCGATTAATCGTTATTAAAATATTATTTTAATCAATAACTACAGGTTTAACAATTGCTCATTAAAAAAATGAATTTCGAAAATACCCTTAGACACCTCAGAGCTACACAAAAATCTGGTTGCCCACTTGACTATCGCCGCAAATGTTCGCTGTACGTTTAAACCGCTGTCACATTTATGCGCACGGTTAAGCCGCCCGCCGGTTAATCCGCCCCCGGATAATCGACGTTCTACTGTATAAACTAAAATTAATTAACCAAAATGGCTGATGAAAATTACGCACGCAATATGAAAAAGAGTGGTTTGTTGTAAACCACTGGAAAAAAAGAGAAAAGAAAAGGGAAAAGAGTGGAAAAAGGAAGTTTGAAGATTTAAGAAAAGATGAAGAGTGTGGTGCTGCTGCGGAATTCGACTATACCGATACGACTGATGGTTTGTGCTATTTTCCTTTTATTAACCATATCAGATTGCATGAATATACGAATTGTTCTTTTGTTGCAGGTATGGTGCAACCAAACAGTGACATTACAGCGAAACTTCTTGATGAAGCATCTTTTCCAGGGGATGGCGAACAATTTCCGCTGATCTTTAGTCCAAACGAGGAAGAAGCCGAGAGTGGTAAAGGAGAAGCCGAGTGTGGAGAAGGTGAAGCTGAGAGTGTCGAAGGAGAAGCTGAGAGTGACGAAGAAGAAGATGAGATAGACGAAGGTGCTATTGATTTTGATACAATGTCAGTCTCTGATTGTTTGCATTATTTTGCATTGTATACCAATTAAAAGCACTCGGCGATAAATATGTTGCTTAAGATTTTGAGGACGAAGACTAATTATGCTCTCCCAAAAGATGCCTGAACGCTTCTAAACACCAATAGAAAGCGTCCAAAAATAAAAGATCTGGGAAATGGTTCATTCTGGAACCGTGGCATTAGGAAAAGTCTAATTCAAAGTTTACGGTAAGGCTATTTGAAACACATTTAGAATTAATTAATTCATTAATTTCTTCCATTATTTAATTGCTTTTTTGTTTTTGTTTTGTTTTTAGATTTGCAACAGTACCAGAAACACTATCTTTAAACATTTTCATCGACGGGCTTCCGTTGCACAAAAGCAGTAAAATTCAATTTTGGCCGATCATGATCAACATTAAAGAAATGCCTCAGATTGCCCCAATCACAGCAGCTATTTTTTGTGGACGTACCAAACCAAAAGATGTGAGAAGGTTTATGAAACCACTGGTGCATGAGCTGAATATGTTAATGGACGTTGGTATGGTGCTGAATAATCGCCGAGTCACAATTAAAGTACGGGCAATAATAGCGGATTCTCCTGCCAGAGCTTTTTTAAAAAGTAAATACAAAGTAAGCATGTATTTAAAAAAATGAAAAATACTAATCCTTTTCATCAAATGTCTGTACTTTTGACCGAAATTTTTTGTATCATTCGTACGCTTTGACTTTCTGGACTCAAATGATCTTTATTACCTAAACAAGTAAGGCCGCAAATATACGACGCGCGTTTCCGCGCCCGCGGAAACGCGTATAACAATCTAGCCATAGAAATGAAATGTCATTCGAACGCGCTACCGCGGAAACGCAGAGATGCTCATGCAGGATATCTCTGCGGAACTGTTATACGCGTTTGAACGCGCCCGCGGAAACGCGCGTCTTGTATTTGCGGCCTAACACTTCCTCTTACATTCTATGACTTAGAATTGGTCCCTAAATAACGCTTTTACACAAACACTATTTCATATCATAAATTTGGTTGTCAAAAGTGCTGGGCGTGAACCTTACTTTACCCGATTGGTACATCTGTAGTAGAACTATCATCGGATTTAATCAATCAGGCCAACAAGAGTGAGAGGAGGATCGAGCGTCTTGTAATACCATGTAAAGATCTCATGTTATTGTAAAACAACTAGTAATGGGTAAAGACAAAAATCTGCATCGTTTCTAAATGACTCCGCCAAGCGGCTTCGTAAGAAAGGTACTATATTCCAAGGCTAGAACCTTTTACCATCCGGAGCCGCCAGTCGATATCCGGAATCTTACGAATCGTCGGAGTCAATAGCCAGTTCCAGCTGCCGGCTAATGGATACGGATTGCTCTGTTGGCAACCACTTAGGAAATGACTGAATGTAGTTGTCGAAGTCTTTTTTCATGCAACTTGTATGGTTTTGACTGGTAACGCATCGCTCTGACGTAGACGAAAAACTGCTAGACGTCTTATATGTTTTCCTCCTCAAATTCCAACGCGCTATGTTTTTTCGCCTTCTCATATCTTTTGTTTAGATTTGGAAATCGATAAAATGTTTTATACTTTTATTCATACAGAAACTTGCCCCACACTTCCTTCGCAATTTGTGTAAGCCTTGCACGCTTAGTGTGTGCGACAGTGTGCGTGTACACACTGTCGTCCCCGTGGACATTTACCGGAGGCAGCGCAACTGCCACGGCAAGTCCAAGGGTCGGCACGCACGGCTGCCCACAACATCTCTCCCTTTATTTATCCGGAGGAGTCGAACCGACTCGGGATATTCCACTGAGGGAATACCGGTGTGGTGACACCTTCCGGCCGATGCTGATGAAATCTGGGAGTGCTGTGGTGTGGACGCTTTTCTTATCTTACGGCTACCGGCACCCTTTTCCGCCCCGCCATCGCCATCGCACTTGATCCGTGTTGGCGACGATTACTTACGGCGGCGGTGATGCTGCGTGTGCCTTCATCGGGTTGAAGCTCCCTGATGAGATGGTGATTATGAAGTCCCTGTCCCTGTTCATGAAACGGGCTGTAGCCAGGGCGGCATGTCCTCCCTTGCCCCTATAGAACAAGATTGCCACCGGGACGTCATGTGGTCTCGCCCCTCTTTCCACTCACAGTGTTGCAGCAGGGCGACCTCGCCCTCCTTGGACATTGTGACACTATTGCTGCTGTTGTTGATACTGGGCGACATGGACCCTCGCCCTTCCTTCACACGTTCCTGCTGTTTTTGCTGCTGCACTCTGCTGCTGATGCTTGGTGGCATAGACCTTCGCCCTTACTTCACACGTTGCTGCTGCTCGCTGCTGCTGGTGCTGATGCTGATGCAAGTGATGCTGCATCCAGGGCGGTATGGCACCCTTGCCCTCTCGATCACGATGCAGCCAGGGCGGCATGACCCTTCACCCTTTCTTTGCGCGTTGCTGTTGCTCGCTTTTGTATGGGATTGGACATAAATGACAGCAGCTGCGATTTTGCCGCTTCGTCGCATGCATTTTGTTAAATTTCAAATGGTTTAAATCACATCATATAGTGATTATCCCTATAGAGAAACAATAATGAGTCATAATAGTACATCAAACTGGTAGTAAATTGAGAAAACTAATTTCTTGGCTCATGTGGCAAAATCGCATTCAGCGCTTTTCTGTCCATTACCTAAGAGAACGGCTAAAAGCTAAAAGTATAGCGTCGGTTCTCACCTTCTAACGGTGCTTTTTTAAATTACTATGTTTAAAATTATAGATACACCTCTTATGCGTGGATTCGGAGATACGCGGTTTTCTGAATTTGACAGTTTTTTGAGCAAATTTTACTGATTTGACACATCTACTGTCAAAGGCCAAAAAAATCCCTTTTGATAGAATGTTCAAAACATTTCAAAAGAGTTAAAACTGTTAAATTTAGTCAGAATTTTATCAAATAATTAACTAAATAGCTAAAACCACCCCATGCTTGCAAAATTACATGAACATTAGTTAAATTTGGGCTGAAAATTACTGGATTTGACTTACGCGGAAATTCAAGATACGCGGGCGTTTTCGGGCGTTTTCGGTTCCCATTTACCGTGTATCTCGGGGACCACCTGTATTTCTTTTTTTCTTTTTTTCTTCTATATTGTACTAGTAGTGTAAGTTTTATGTTTTGAAACTTTTACACATTTATTAAAACGAATACAATAATAAATAATTACAAAACACAATACAATGAAGTATAGGGCCGCGCGCACGAGCCGCACCGTGAGCCCTGCTCGACCGGTAGCCTGTAACACACTCCACCAAAACTCTTCTGGGTTAGGTGCGCACTGCACACACTTAGCGCGCATCGCTAAGTGTGGCGTAATAGTGTGCGTGAGCGCAGTGTCGATCCCTGGATGTCGACCAGCAGCAGCGCAACTGCTACGGCAAATCCAGGGCTCGGCACGTCTATCCACAACAGTAAGGTAGATAAGTTAGTTTAATTTAGCGTAACTTGATCAAAGGGCTCTAGGCCTACTATTATTCTTACCAAAATTAAAAATCAGACTGCCTCCTGGCAAAATCCTTCACAACGATTAAAAGCTGTGGCTTTACGCTACATCTCGCAAATCATGTGTGTTCATGTACTTTATAAGATATCAATTCAAATGCGAATATATAGTACTCATACAATTTTTCTTTTCAGGTGTTGCATATTTCAATGCAAAGGAGGGATGTGCAAAGTGCACCTGCGAGGGAGAATTCAACGACGAAGGCAGATGTACCATTTTTAAGGATACAAATGCACCACTGAGAACGGATCGTAACTTTCGTCGTAAGGCGTACGGAAACATCACAGGGAAGTATCGCCTCTTCTAGGCTTGAATAATTTCGATATTATTGATGATGTCATAGTTGGTGACAATCTTCATTTAATCGATTTGGGGATAATGCGTAGAATACTATTAGGTTGGAGAGATGGAAAACTAGGTATTAGAACTAAATGGTTTGCTAAACAGATTAAAGAAATATCTAGAAAAATTATAAAAGCTAAACTGCCCAAAGAAATCCATCGAAAACTTGGTCCACTAGAAGACTTCAAATTTTGGAAAGGTACCCAATTCTATAGTTTTTTTAACTATCTTAGCATTTATATTTTGAAAGACAATTTGCCTGATAAAGAATATGAGGACTTCAAACTCTTGTTTTGTGCCATAGTTTTGCTATCTTCTGAAGTTTATCGTTCTAATTGGAAAATCGCTGGTGAAATGCTTAAGGTTTATGTTGAAGATTTCGGTTAACTGTACGGAGAGAAATTTTTAACCAGTAATGTGCACAACTTAATTCACATCTCAAAAGAAGTACAAAAGTTCGGTCCTTTACCTTCAATTTGCACCTATGATTTTGAAAATGCTCTGGGAGGTTTATAAAAACATCTTCGCAAAGCAGATCAGCATCTTCAACAAATAGTAAATAGACTATCGGAATTTGAAGCATTTAGTCATGATTTACGTTCTATGAATCATAAAGAATTTTGCATATCAACCAAAACCAAACCAAATGGGGATACCATCTTGCAAATGAAAATTTTTATACTTTGTAAAGATAACGGAAACGAATGGTATATGACAAAAGACAATAAGATTGTCAAATACACAAAGTCTTCAGAACAAAACAATAAAAAGATAATTATATTTGGACAAGAAATAACCAACAAGACGGATTATTTTTTATCACCATTTCCAGCAAGAATTATAAACATTTTTCTTGGCGATCTTAAGAGCTTAAATCGTAACGAACTAGTTTGTCATCCTGGCGATATTAAATGCAAATTAGTTACGTATAGTGTAGATAATAGTTCTGAATATTTGTTTATTCCATTGTTGCACACGTTAACCTAAGTTTAATTTCACGTATTGAAATAGAAACCTAAGTTTAATTTCACGTATTGAAATAGAAAATGTTAGAGCTAGATTTATGTAGTAAGTAAGGCAAATAAATGAAAGATTTTATGTTTCTTAAATGTACACAAGAATTTATATTAATTTTCTTTCACGGCTAGTTGATTTGCGTAGACCTTTGGCCTTAGATCGTTCTAATGCGTGTTTCAATCTATTCGTGAAGAAACCTTGCACCGTTTCATATGTGACTGGCACAAGGTTAGTACTTCCTACGCATTTACAAAGATTTACTACATTTTTAAATGAATGCATTGCTATTTTAGTTCCTGATTTAGAAATACCTGTCCATGTGCACTTTGTTAAAAAACTCCTATCGAAAAGGGCATCAAGGGTTGCTAACATTCTGTTGTTTATATCTTTATCAATATTTTTTTGTTTCAGTAAGCTTACTACTTGGGTATAATATTCTTCCTCATCTAAATCTTTTTCAAATTTTTCCAGATCTTCGGCATTCTCTACGAATGGATGGTCAAAACCAGTAAGATTAGAAGTACTTACTTCGGTATGATTAAGTAAAGTATTTAATTGTACTTCGATTATGCCGATACGACTCACTATTTTCTTTTGTTCTTTTAAAATCTGCTTTTGCTCATTACGAAGCTCTATCAACATATTAGTTTGGGCTTCTAGTATTTCTTTTATCGTCTTGTCACGTAAACTTCTTCTGGGACTACCACAACTGAACCAACATATTCATCCACTTCTGACAAACTTGGTGTAAGAGGCGACGTAGGTGGTGAGGAGATATCGATTTCATTCTCGACGCGGATTGGAGTTAAAGAGTTTTCCACAATTCTTGTTGAAAACATATCAGCGTATGAAGTTGTTTCTCTGCAACTAGCTAATATCGGTTGCTTTCCAGCATCTGTAGATGATTCGCCGGACATGATCATTATAGTGCAATCAGCAGCTTCGTATGATAATCCTTGCCGCTTAATCTGACACTCCTGTTTCGTCCATCCTTCTTCCGGAACGCTATTATCATTCGTAATTAGATGTTGTATGTTTCCTTTAACGTTTGGCCAAAACAGATATGTTTTTTTATGGCTAGTGCCCAGGAATCAGGAACAATGCTTAATTCAGCGTACCCTTTAGGCCCACGGGTTTGCACTATTGAGAATGGCAGAGTTAGATATTGCTGTAAACAAATAGAAATGCTTTTAATATATTAGAAAACCAATACTGTACTCATGTACTACTCACGTTTCTTCTCACGGATACGAAAAACACGTACAAACTCTTTGAAATAAAAGATTTTTTATTCTTTTCTGCTTTTTAATTACAGTGCTTCGCCAGTAAGTTGTGGCAATAGCCTAATGCAATAGCCAGCAGTCGGAACACAATACTCGATTGAAACAAAAAACTAGAACCTTCCAGTTTGCAGTCTGATTAATTTATGAGGAATTTTCAAACCCAACACAATACTCTTTTGTTCGGCGGATATGTTTTTGGCGCGTGTACGGAAAGAGATAAAAAAAACATTGAGCTGTGAAGCAAAACTAAACGAATAAAATAAACAACGAAATTTTTTTAACGAATCATCGAAACTTTCAATTTTTTTTAATTATTTCATTTAAACAAAATGAACCATGAAACGAGTCTGAAATGTTTCATTGCCATAAATTAAATATTTCATATTATGGTACTTTTTCTATAATTATGGCTTAATAATTTTCACAAACCAACCCAACCCAACCCAACTGACATTTTATAGCACGAATAATCGGGAATTCTAGCAAATTCCCTAAAACTGGAGCCTTAACCCAACTGACATTTTATAGCACGAATAATCGGGAATTCGAGCAAATTCCCTTAAACTGGATCCTTAAACTTCCCTTAAACTGCACCAGTTTAAGGGAATTTAGAAAAAGTCCTTTAAAATCAAATGTATTGCGGCTTTTTCGTTACTTTCTTCTAGATTCGCCCGGAAACGATGTTTGCTATCGTTATAGTTGGTCATGTAGCCATTTTATACTTAAATAATACCCATTTTTATAGAATAACGTCACATAAAATTAGCTTTTGTTTTTCAACAAAAAACCATAGTCATGAATGAAAAATGAGCTCGACGGCATCGTCCATCGATAGAGGAACGTGTAATTTACGATCACACCAAATCTTGGCGCTTTCAACACACTTGATCACACACAAATCCACAATTTCAGGCGTATCGAGTACTAATCGAGCAGATATGGGAAAACAATTTCGAGCAAATGTCACTTGGGTAAACTTCCCTTAAACTGCACCAGTTTAAGGGAATTTAGAAAAAGTCCTTTAAAATCAAATGCGTTGCGGCTTTTTCATTACTTTCTTCTAGATTCGCCCGGAAACGATGTTTGCTATCGTTATAGTTGGTCATGTACCCATTTTATACTTAAATAATACCCATTTTTATAGAATAACGTCACATAAAATTAGCTTTTGTTTTTCATCAAAAAACCATAGTCATGAATGATAAATGAGCTCGACGGCATCGTCCATCGATAGAGGAACGTCTAATTTACAAACACACCAAATCTTGGCGCTTTCAACACACTTGATCACACACAAATCCACAACTTCAGGCGTATCGAGTACTAATCGAGCAGATATGGGAAAACAATTTCGAGAAAATGTCACTTGGGAAGTGACATTTGCTCGAAATTGTTTTCCCATATCTGCTCGATTAGTACTCGATACGCTTAAAATTGTGAATTTGTGTGTGATCAAGTATATTGCAAGCGCCAAGAGTTGGTGTGTTGGTAAATTAGACGTTTCTCTATCAATGGGCGATGCCGTCGAGCTCATTTTTCTTCATAGCTATGGTTTTTTGATGGAAAACAAAAACTAATTTTGTGTGACGTTATTCTATAAAAAATGGGTATTTTTAAAGTATATAATGGGTACATGACCAACTATAACGATAGGAAACATCATTTCCGAGCGAATATAGAAGAAAGTAAAGAAAAAGCCGCATCACAGTTGATTTTAAAGTACTTTTTCTAAATTCCCTTAAACTAGTCCAGTTTAAGGGAAGTTTGAGGCTCCAGTTTGAGGGAATTCGAGCAAATTCCCTTAAACTCGAGCCTTAAACTTCCCTTAAACTGCACCAGTTTAAGGGAATTTAGAAAAAGTCCTTAAACATCAAATGTGATGCGGCTTTTTCGTTACTTTCTTCTAGATTCGCTCGGAAACGATGTTTCCCATCGTTATAGTTGGTCATGTACCCATTTTATACTTAAACAATATCCATTTTTTATAAAATAACGTCAGACAAAATTAGCTTTTGTTTTTCATCAAAAAACCATAGCTATGAATGAAAAATGAGCTCGACGGCATCGTCCATCGATAGAGGAACGTCTAATTTACGATCACACCAAATCTTGTCGCTTTTAACACACTTGATCACACACAAATTCACAATTTCAGGCGTATCGAGTACTAATCGAGCAGATATGGTAAAACAATTTCGAGCAAATGTCACTTGGGAAGTCTTATAATTACTGCTATAAGTATATAATTATAAGTGCAAGGCTTCACGTTTCATAAAAAAAACTTTATTGCTTAAGCGCAAGCGCTTCTTACACTGAGCTGATCCAAATTACAACTAACTTATTTCTTAAATTCTACAATGCACCTAGCCTTCGATTCTACCCTATAGCTGCTGACTCTGCATATCCGGTATGCGCGTGTCCAAGTGCCGGTTCCCGTTGCTATGCGCGTCATGTTGCTATGCGCGCGTGTTCCGGTGATGCGGTCGTTGCTCGGTGCGCGTGTCCACGTGTTGGCTTCTTATTACGTGGACTCAGCTATTCGGTCTACGTAACTATATCTTTAAGTCACAACCCAAGTGACATTTGCTCGAAACTGTTTTCCCATCTCTGCTCGATTACTCGATTAGCACTCGATACGCTTGAAATTGTGGATTTGTGTATGATCAAGTGTGTTGAAAGGGCCAAGATTTGGTGTGTTTGTAAATTAGACGTTCCTCTATCGATGGACGATGCCGTCGAGCTCATTTTTCACTAATATCTCTGGGTTTTTGATGAAAAACCAAAGCTAGTTTTGTGTGACGCTAATCTATAAAAATTAATATTATTTAAGTATAAAATGGGAACATGACCAACTATAACGATGGGACACATCGTTTCCGAGCGAATCTAGAAGAAAGTAACGAAAAAGCCGCATCACATTTAATTTTAAAGAACTTTTTCTAAATTCCCTTAAACTGGTGCAGTTTAAGGGAAGTTTAAGGCTCCAGTTTAAGGGAATTTGCTCGAATTCCCGATTATTCGTGCTGTAAAATGTCAGTTGGGTATATAAGACGTCGTAAATCGGTTCTGATATGAGTCTGTTATCATGATTTGGCTATTTGGGACAGTCCGAGTAGTTCGGACATATCATTCCAGAACAGAGTTGTTGTTCCAAACATTTACAGGAAAAAGATACTGCAACAATTCCATCACAGTCATTCGGTCATGGAATGGTGCGAATGAAATCCATTTCTCGCTGTTTCGTCTTCTGGTCGGGAATAGATGTCGATATTGAAAACTTTGTCCGGCGTTGTACTTCATGTTGCACTGCTGGCAAAGAACCAATCAAACAAAAACACCTGAATCTTGGCCTATGCCGGAAAAGCCAAGGTCACGTGTACACATGGACTATGCCGGTCCTGTAGATGACGTGTATTTTTTGGTTGTAGTTGGTCCATACACAAAATGGCCAGAAGTATATGCAACCAAAACTACAACAGCAAAGACAACTATCAAGTTTTTTTAACACAATCATTTCCAACGTTTGGTGTTCCAGAAACTAAAGTCTTTGATAATGGTACGCAGTTCACCAGCCTTGAATTCCAAGCATTTTGCAAACAGTTGGGTATTTGTCACATTCGTACTGCACCATACCATCCGCAGTCAAACGGTTTGCAAGAACGTTTCGTGAACACACTAAAGCGTACATTGCGAAAAAATCGAGCAGGAGGAGAGATTTTAAATGAAGCATTGCAGACTTTTTGCAAGTTTATCGAGCCACACCTAAACCAGAAGAATCTCCAGCTGAATTGATGTTTCAGCGGCCTATTCAAACAGTTCAGTCATGACTACTACCTTCAGAAAATTCTTCGGTAGAAAACTCTTCGTTCTTGGAGAAGCGGTTTATGCACAAGTCCACCGCAATAGTTCCTGGGAGTGGAAACCGGCATCAATAGTCAAACGAGTCGGTAGAGTGAACTACAACGTATTTTTGGAAGACAACCAGCGATTTATTCGCTCAGATGCAAATCAACTGTAGATGCGTCTACAGGAGGAAACATGGTGTGGAAATAGAAATTGTCACGACACTGGAAATTTGGTAACTACAGTAGAACGTCGATTATCCGGGCAGCTCGGAACCGGACCAAGGTGGATTTAAAAATATCAGGCGGTGGACTCTACCCAGTCAGACAAATCGGACTTAATTTACCCCTATATTACCGCTAAATTACCGGTAATTTAAGAGTAATTTAATGGTAAATTAGCAGCCGTTAATTTACCCATTAGAGCAGTTTTGACAGATCCTATTCCTTCCTCTATTTTATTTTTATTTTTGTCGTCCAAATTGTTAATAAATAACACGAAATGTATTATACTACAGTTGAATGCTTTTATTCAATCATTTTCCTTAACTTATACAAACGATTATAATGTATTTTTTAAGCAAACTCGACTTGAACAGCCGCTTCACCCGGAGAAGGTGGTGCACAAATAGCACTAATAAATGCAATTTCTCGGCTGTTTTTTACATTTAACAGTTTTAAACACGCCGCCGATGTCTTCTTCCACTAAAATATCATTAAAACAATACTCTTTTTGTTCTAATTTACATCTTTTCACTGACAACAAACGACAACACTTCGACAACATTGCTCTAAAATTACTGTTATGAGAGACACGAAATTGCTCGAATGGGTAAATTAACAGAAGGCTGTCTGACTGGGTACCCAGTCAGACAAATCGGACTTAATTTACCCCTATCTTACCGCTAAATTACCGGTAATTTAAGAGTAATTTAATGGTAAATTAACAGTCATTAATTTACCCATTCGAGCAGTTTTGACAGATCCTATTCCTTCCTCTATTTTGTTTTTATTTTTTTCGGCTAAATTGTTAATAAATAACACGAAATGTATTATATTACAGTTTAATGGTTATATTCAATCATTTTCCTTAACTTTTACAAACGATTACAATGAATTTTTTATAGCAAACTCGACTTGAACAGCCGCTTCACCCGGAGAAGGTGGTGCACAAATAGCACTAATAAACACTATTTCTCGGCTGTTTTTTTTTACATTTTACAATTTTAAACACACCGCCGACGTCTTCTTCCACTAAAATATCATTAAAACAATACTCTTTTTGTTCTAATTTATATCTTTTTACTGACAACAAACGACAACACTTCGTACCGCTAAATTGCTCTTAAATTACTGTTATGACAGACACAAAACTGCTCGAATGGGTAAATTAACAGAAGGCTGTCTGACTGGGTACCCTTAAAAAAACTGTAAAATGTAAAAAACAGCCGAGAAATTGCATTTATTAGTGCGATTTGTGCACCACCTTCTCCGGGTGAAGCGGCTGTTCAAGTCGAGTTTGCTTAAAAAAATACATTGTAATCGTTTGTATAAGTTAAGGACAATGATTGAATAAATGCATTCAACTGTAATGTACAGGCGGTCCCCGAGATACACGGTACCTCTTATACGCGGATTCGGAGATACGCGGTTTTCTAAATTTGACAATTCTTTGAGCAAATTGTACTGATTTGACACATCCATTGCAAATTGCCAAATAATTTCCGTTTTGATCGAATGTTAAAAACTATTTCAAAAGGTTTAAAACAGTTATATTCAGTCAGAATAATATCAAATAATTCACAAAGTGACTAAAAACGCTCCCTACTTGCAAAATTACACGAAAATTTGTGATATTTTAGCTGGAAATCACGAGATTCGACTTACGCGGAAATTCGAGATACGCGGTATTTTGCGGCCGTTTTCGGTCCCCATTAACCGTGTATCTCGGGGACCGCCTGTAATACATTTCGCGTTATTTATTAACAATTTGGCCGACAAAAATAAAAATAAAATAGAGGAAGGAATAGGATCTGTCAAAACTGCTCGAATGGGTAAATTAATGACTGTTAATTTACCATTAAATTACTCTTAAATTACCGGTAATTGTACGGGGGTACATTAAGTCCGATTTGTCTGACACTGCTTCTAGACGACCCAAAAAATCTTCCGCGACAATTTTTGGCGACACTTTCTATCGGTCAAACCGTCCTTGTTTTAGCACGAATGTATGGCTTACTTTGATCGTAATGTCGCGAAACGCGAGCGTTGCCTTTCTGTGAAAATTTCACAAACCCGCGACAATCACGGTTACCTCTGATTTTGTTCTAAAACTGAGATGTTGTTTTAGAACAAAGAGCTCGCAGAAAATTTGTCGCGGTACAAAAGTTGGTCGTTTAGAAGCAGTGTGACTGGGTAGTGCATTTTGACAATTCGTCACTTGACGTAAGGTCCCCAGGATTCAAACTTTGTTTACATTTTTTAAATTTGTTTATATAATTTATCTACCCCATTTTTTCGATTAAATATTCTTTAAACATATATTTTGGACTTTGCGAGTTCTTATTAAGCATTAAAACATGGATTAAAGTGTGTTATTTTGTTTTATTTCGTGAATTTATTCTATAAATCATTATGTTTTCGACATTTTTGATGATAAAAATTAAGGAATCATTATTTTTTTCAATTTTCACCTTAATTCCTCATTATCTACGAGCCGCATGGGCAATTTACGTGAGATTAGAACTCTTACTCACATGATTTTAAATTTCGTGCATAAACAAATCATCCAATCTTTTGTTAATATACCTCATTTTTTCGATAAAATCAATAGACACACAAAAATGCACATAATAACAAAGAAATCTGTTCTATTTGCTAAGCTTTGTGTGTGGAAACCAATGGTTAACGGTTTTAAAATGACGCAAAGTCCCTCAACTATGGTGACTCCCCACTGGCCTTTATCCACCAACTGATATTTTTAATCCACCTTGGCCATGGGGCAAAATGGGCATATGTAAACAAACTGCGAAACGTCAAGACACTGGGGCAATATGGGCCACAACAACTGCGCTTAGGTAAAGGTCTATGCTTTTGCGCACGTTTCGTGAATTGTATTTTCGTTCTATCTTTTGTTTTGCTGGCCAGGAAAGCCCTTAACATTCTTTCAAATATATGTTATCAAAATTAGAACAGTTTTTACACGTTTAAATCTACAAAATCGCATATTTTGAAGCTATGTCTGTTATCATTATTTAGCACGTGGCCACGGAGCTGAAAAAATGTTGAAAATTTTTTCAACTTTGTCAAAATTGCTTGTCAACTGCAAAAAAGAGCTTTTCTCGTGGCCGCACCAAAAACATACACAAGAGCGACAAAAAGCTCCAACATCTGAATATCATCGATATTTTGTTTAAGAAGCACTAACTAGGTACATAAATCAATTAGAATCATGCATTTTAGCATTATTATCATAACAATGGGTCACAACTGCGCCAAATAGCTGTTTGTTTACGCTTTTTCACGAACGTCAATTTTTGTCAACTTTTGTCAACTTTTTTTCCTGGCTGCTCCAGGTCACAAAATTTTGACAAAAGCTCAAAAAAGTGACAAAAGCTCACATTTTGAAAAATTTGTCAGCATTTTGTCACTCCCGTTGCCTTTCGCTTATTGAGGCGACAAATACAACACCATAGCGTATGTCAAAAGCATCTGCCCATTTTGCCCCAAGCGTAACTGCCAATTTTGCCCCACGTGAAGCATTTTGGTATTTTTTGTTATAATAGTAAAAATACGCATTCAATTGCCTTCCTTTCTGGGGAAAAATTGTATAGAAATATCATATCTTTAAAAATATGTCATGAAAAACTTCAACGCATCTTTGTGACAATGGTTTAAGCTTATTTTCGAAGTGGCAAAAATTACATCAATGTGCTACTAAATCTTATATTGCATTTTTCCTGATTAATTATTATGTAAGGGTTATGAAACTTACATGGCGTTCATAGAACACTCTAATGAAAACATTTTGAACATTGAAAAGAATCTTTGTAGTTAAATAATGCTTATATCGAGGGTTCCCATTTTGCCCTGCTTTCCCCTACGCACTAGGAGTCAAAGTAAATTTCGTGCTCGACAAATTATGCAGCACACATTGCAAAATAGCTTGTAAAACCCTGTAATGTTTAAATAAGAGGGGGTTTTCAAATTGGAGAGGTCCCAAATTTGAGGGAGTTCACTGTAGATGCATCACAAAGCAGAAAGAGCAACCGGCCTCGGTTGCGAATTCGGAAATAGTGCCCGATTTCGAATACCAACCATCGTATGTACGATGTCTGTTTGATAAAATAATAAAAGTACGCCACTATTAATCACATCCATTTCATCATTTGTATTTAAGACTAAAACGTGTGCAATTGAACGATTATCGAGTTGTGGAAGCATAGGTGTTACTAGGTTGAATCTTGCGCATTTATTATGTCCCACTTCTCAATCGCAATCCATTGATTAAATCCCTACCGTCAGCAATACAATCGCAAACGCATGCAGAAAAAACATATCTAGATAGATATTGGAAACATATTATAACTCCAAAGGGATTTGCACCAATATTTTTTTTTTAAATTAACCAGCAGTTCGTAATCAACTTTAAAAGGCTTGTAGTCGAAATCATATTGATTCTGGAATGGCGATGTAATTGTTCTAAAACAGGATATCATCATCGCCTTCGTCAAGAATATTGGCTTGACTGCGCACATCTATACCTTCTTGTAACAGTGCTGCTCTCTTCTCCTCGGCTTTTTTCTTCGCAATACGTTTTTTGTCCTAATGTGATGATATAACAAAAACCGGAAATTTAGTGAAATTGTAAAGTAAAAATAACTTCAGGCAGATCAACTATACGTACCTGAATTTTCTTCAGACGGTAAAATTCCTCACGTTCCAATTCATCTAGCTCGGAGATGATGTATGCCAAAGTACGATCAATTCTTGGAATAATCACTGTAATCAAGTAAAACAGCATATTTTGTCATTTAAGCTGCAAACAAAAATTTCCATCACATCATACCATGTTCAATAGCATTTACTCGGCGATTAGTGATTTTAATCACCTCATCTAAAGTAACGAAAGATGTTTGAAGCGATGCCAGTTCTACCAACAATTTTACAGCACTCTGGTAATTCTTTTTTAATTTCTGAAGTTGTTGGCCACCCTTTGCTAATCCAGTTAATTCGTATGTGTCCGAGCCATCTTGGTAGGATTCAAAAACTGGTAGAGTTACTCCAGCAACGTTATCCTTCTTAGTTCGTATCTTAATTTGCGCTTTGGTAACATTCTGCAGAACAACCTGGTTAAAATCGCCGGAGGCAAATTTTGCTTCTGCCAGAGAGAAAGCGGCTTCTTTCATAACTTCACCCATAAGTGTTTTAGTCTGTTAAGTATGCAAAGTAGTCGAAAACGATTGATCAGAAGTTCTGTACAGAGTATGAATAAAAATGCATATTACCTCGATTATCTTGCTTAAAATCATTCGGAAACGCATCTGTAGAGCATCAGCCTTTTTTTTTAGCAGTCCGTGGCCCTTGTGGGCGCCAGCAAGACGAGCTTTCATTTGCATTTGCGCGCTGCAAGCGAATAGAAATATAAAATAGCATTAAGAAAATAATTTCAGCCAAGAATATTTTCTTCTAAGGCTAAACATATCTACCCGCGAGATGGGAAAATAGGAATCCTATCCTTGGATGACATCGTGCGAACTGCGATTTCTCTCGAAAAATTATTAAAAACTTTATTTATAAAAGCGAACTATACACACGCAAATAACACTCACGAGTAGCAAAATTTCAGATTACTCTGGTCACAAGACCATATCATACCGCACACACGCACACAGCTTGGATTTGTGAATGTAGTTACCTATTGAAACATAACTGGATCAATCGTAAATTTTGACAGACTTCCAGACACGGTTTACACTGTCTCAAAAAATATGAGAGTCAAATTACCAGGGTGACCAGAAATAACGATTCCCATCGATTTTTGATATGCCTACCGATCCACAGATGAGCTTCCTACAACAACCTATTTTTCTTTTTTTTCTACCGACAATCACAGATTTATTCAAAATACTGACCGAGAAATCATAATACCAATAAATTTGAACACATTTTAACTTTTTTTATGTTTTTAAACAAAAAGCATGTAGGTTGATTGGGCAAAATGAGCTACTTTGATCTACGCGGAGTGAAATTTTGAACTATTTTTTGTCGCGCGCGACGTTGTCAGTCTATGTCCATTTGAACGATTATGCATTACGGTCTTAGGGCGGTGGCAACCCAAGCGCCACCGATTAAGCTTAAACGACTGGAAAATTAAATATCCGTAGAAAAAAAATGAAAGCTTCACAGCTTCATTGGTTTGATCAATAGATGGCGTATTACCCCATATAATCAAGATACCCAAAAAGGCCACCAATTTCCTTTCCACCAATCACATTTTAAACGCGCACCTGTGTTAAAATGTGATTTAATTGTGCAAAGGAAACAATTAAACGTGTGTGTTTAGGTTGGTTTGTTGTAAAACATTCATGTGTAATATGTGTATATGTGTGTTTGTTTACTTGCGAATGATCTCTCCATTTCGCTGGTCAGTGCATAGTTTATAGACTAATAATATTGCTGAAGTTGAAGTGCAGTGATGTAAGTGAATGAATGTAATCAATCGAAGAGTTAAAATCCTGTTCAGCATATTGACCTTAGCCAACCCTTGACCAAACTTCAAACTCAAACTCAAAGCATTTTTGGAAAAGGTGGGTTAAGGGTGGGCAAGATAAATACGTCGGATCGGAACTGGCAGCTGCGATTGTTCTAAAATTTGGTAGGTTAACGACTGAATCGACCACCACAAACCCACGTGGGTTTGAAGTGGTTTTACAGTGGGTTAAGGACGATTTGGTTATTTGGGACAACTCATCATTATATTACTATCATTTTCTTGCAACGTGTTTCGACAAGTTTCATCTTATCATGACCTATATAGCCTTCTAACTTTCTGAGCAAAAATCTTTATGAATGGTCGTGAGGTCAGATACGTGGGTATCAACACCAACGACCGTTACTCAAATCTCACTTGCTTCAGTGCTGCTGGTTTCCTTTGGAGTTAAGTATTTAAACAATCGTATCGCCGTTCTAGTTCAAGCGATGCAAAACTTCAATGCAAAACCATACAACAGTACAGAACAAAGGAAATGAGAAAGCTTTCCTCCAAGCGATGAAGCTCTACTGGTTGGGGTATCCCACCAACAGATAGCGCCACCAGCTTTTTTTGCTATTTTTAGAATGCATGAATCGTTTGCCGTCTGCTAAACGAAGTCTTCCTACATTCCATTGAGGTAGAGAGCTTGAGTCATTTAAAAGCCGTTTAGTGGTCATTTAGTGGATTTGTGGCACTTGGGAACGCTTTTTCGCATGCGATTTTATTGGACGGCCTGTCAAATTTTTATATGCGATTTGACAGATAACGTCGGACGACGAAATCGCAAGTCCGACGTTATCTGTCTAATCCCACATATCCCAAATAGCCAGCTCGTTCTCTATAGCTGATTTAGGGGTGTTTAACGAAAAATCGTTCCGATGTCGTACTTTGTGGCTGATTAAGAGATAGACGGTACTTTCCGGAACTATGGAGCTTTTTAACAGGCACATGATACTCTTTGGAAATTTGCGGCTGATTAGCACTATGAGTAGGGTTCATGAAGGAACTTGAAGGCTTGTTAAGAAAGGGTACTGAACTTAGTGGAACTTTATAGCTTTTTAATGCATGACATCGGTACAAGACGGCTCTTGTCAAAGTGTCAAAGACGGACGCCGGCAATAATCTCATTGCTGCTGCACAATTTAGATTCGTTAATTGAAGAATGAATATTGAGTGAAGTGATTGTGAATTATCAGTAAATTGTGTAAAATTTTGTGAAATTCATCAATACAAAGGATTTAAAAATATACATTTTGTGATATTGCGGGGCTTGGCTAAAAAAGATTTTGTACTTATTTAGAACAATACAATAATATAATTTATAAATCCTAAGCACTTTTTGTGTGACCGTCCCGTTCGGACGCCTTATTCGAAGAGAGCACGATCGTCCTTTCGATCGTGCTGAGTGGCCTCTCGGCTCGCTGAGTGACCAGCCAGTCGGAGCCGAACTGTATACGCAGATTGGCTCACTTTCCGTAATTCGCCCTAAAATGCCTCCATAACAATACATATGTGTTTAGACGAAAAAAATCTTGTTGTTTATTTCATCGATGACGCTTGCTTGAAAATAAAACACAAAGAAAAATAATCCCTGACATCGTGGCATAAGAAAGCTGCTTACCCGGCGCTCTAGCAGCAATCGAACAAGACATCGAACATGAAAAATGTATGGGATTTGACATGTTCGATTTGTTGTTTATCAAATCGAACATGTCAAATCCCATATATGTTCGATGTCGTGTTCGATTGCTGCTAAAGCGCTGCCTTAGGCGCTGTTTGAAAGACAGAGCGTTTCTACATACACCGAGAATGCAGCTGAGAAAATAACTGACAGCGTGCTTTGACAGCGACTGACAGCATTTTCGGTGAGAGAATTCTCCTCGGCATGCAAAGAACGATGGAGCTGAGAAAAAATTGAATTGGCAGTTTATAGCGATTGATCAATCATAGTTTGTATTTTTGCCGTCTAATAATCGTAGAAATATTATTAAACAATAAAAGAAACTTTTTTGACTTCATTTTAGCGATTAAAATGGATTTTTTCAACATCATTTTAAAAGTCTCATCTCAGCGCTTTTCAGAGCTTCTACACACACCGGCGTGAGAAACCGATTGTCAATTTTCTCACAGCCATCTCTCACCTTCAGTCTCGGTGTATGTAGAAACGCTCACACACATAGAACTTTGATGCTGTTTATCTACTGCAAAAGGCGAATTAGAGCAGCGATCTTTAGCGTACCAAAATGAGCTGCTTAAGGGCGGTGGCAACGCTTTTTCGCATGCGATTTTATCGGACGGTCTGTCAAATGTTTATATGGGATTTGACAGATAACGTCGGACGATGGATAATTTAAAAATAATCCAAACTAACATACAAAGTCTGAGAAGAAACAGCAAACAATAAATAAAATTTCGTTTAAAATCATGGTGGAACAGTACACTAAGACAGGCACTACAGGATAGAAATGAAGCCAGACAAATTTTTAATCAAATATTAACTCTAACTCAAATACTAAAGAATTATGGGATTTACTGGGAAGAATAAGCAACAACAACCTCCAAAATAAGGAATAAAACTTGATACATAATGAAGAAAAACAAGCAAAAATATTTATGAACCTTAGTTTTACTAAAAACAAAAAATCTAAATTTAGACTACATATAGACCCAACTTTTCCCATGGATAATGAACTAATCAATAAAGATTTGTGGGAAAAAATTCTTAAACAGAAAAAAAATACGCCACCCGGAAACGACAAAATTACATACCAAATGCTGAAACACATAAATGAAGAAGTATTAGAGAAAATAATACAAGATGGAAATAACATGTGGAAAAAAGGAAAAATAAGCAAAGATTTAAAATCCGTTTAAAATAATAGCAATACCTAAACCGAATAAAGACGTGAACAACCCCAATAATTGCAGACCAATAGCATTATTACCAACCCTCATAAAAAATTTAAATTCTGCAGTATTATTCAAATTAAAAAAATTCATAGAAACCAAAAATATATTACCTGAAAACTCCCTGGGCTTCAGAAATAAAAAAACGATAAACCAATGACAGGACAGAATTTGCGGTGCAATATTTATAGACTTAGAAAAAGCATACAACAAAGTAACAACAAAAATTCTAATTGAAAAAATGATAGCAGTAAACATACCACTACAAATTACCATATGGGTATACTCATTTCTTAGAAATAGAAACCTACAAATAGAAAGCAACAAAAAAATACCAAACATGTTAGTGACTGACGGATTACCTCAAGGAGACGTCATGTCCCCATCACTTTTTAACATCTACACCAAAGACATTCACACAATCATAAACGACACCCAGGAAAATATCATAATCCAATATGCAGATGATTTTGTAATCCTTAGCAGTGGAAAAAACGAAAACGAACTCAAAAATAACTTACAAAAAAGTCTAAACTCCATCACTCAGGAAATTGAAAAATTAAATCAAGTCATAAACATAAATAAAACAAAATTCATGATTTTTGGAAATAACACTCACAATATCCAGCTCAACATAAAAAACATACACATAGAAAACACAAATACGTACAAATACCTGGGCACAATAATAGACAAAAAACTAAACTTTGAAAAACACATCGAACACATAAGAAATAAAGCCACAACAAGATTAAATTTCTTAAAAATAATAAGCGCTAAACAAATCAAACTTAGGTCCATAAAACAGCCTAAAAATATACCGGGCAACAATTAGAAATATATTAGAAACAGGAGCTCCATACATATCAAACAGCAGGAAAAACAGCATAAAAACCATTAACACCCTAATAAACCAAGCAATAAGGAAGGCGACAGGATGCACAAAAACTACCCCACTCAACACCTTAGGCTGGAAATAGACGAACCGAGATCATCGCGGTACTGCGAAAATCGCGTATGACTTGAGCTGTCAATTATGTTATAAAATCTGACAGATAGGCGAGATAATCCCGGTTCGTGTATGGAACCATCCGAGGTCTGGTGACGATTGAATGTGCCAAGAAGAAATATTTTTCTATCAATTTGCGAATCAAATTATTTATTTCACATAGTGTATGCAAAACAAAACACAAAACTCATTTCTCGACACGAGTTTTCACACAAATCCTCCAGAAAAAGTAAAAATAATCGGTTCGCGCTACCGCGAAAATCTCAGCAATACCGAAGTAGGGTATCTCTGCGAAACAGCAGGGGCGATTGGAGGCGCGGAAGATTTGACAGTTCAACTGTTCTACAACTGTTATAAACAAGGCGCGAATTTCGCGGTACCGCGACGATCTCGGTTCGTCTATTTCCAGCCTTACACGCCATAGCATCGGAAATTCCGTTCCATATCAGAAGCCATTTTATCGTAAGGAAAGAACTAGCCAAAGATATAGTATTCTCCAGACCAATCAGACAACAATTAAACAAACAACACAGAACACAATACAAAAAGAAAAAAAAACATTTCAAGAACAAACATACGATACCCAAATAACCATGATACCGAAAACGCCACCAATTTCCTGTACTAAAAATCCAGTTGCATCGAACAAAGCCAAGAAACTGTCAGTTTGGTGGGTTAAACCACACGGCCTCAGAATCGGCCACTTCAATGTTGTTAAAGTAAGTTTTTATACACGGGTAATTAATTTGCTAAACATTTATCACCCCAAAATGTGTTTAATCGTGCAAAGAAAGCAATAAAACTTGTGTGTTTAAGTTCATTTGTTGTGAAACATATTTGTGTAAGATGGGGATGCGTGTGTTTGTTTATTTGCAAATGGACTCTTTCATTGCGCTGGTCAGTGCACAGTTTATATATCAATAATATTGACGAAGCTATGCTCTGATGTAAGTGAATGTGTTGAAGTAATCGATGTGTTAAAATCATGTTCAGCATGTTGACCTTAGCCCGCACTTGATGCATCTTTTTCTCGTCAACATGTTTGGAAAAGGTGGGGCAAGCGTGGGCAAGGTCAATACATCTTGTTAGAACTGACAGCTCCAATTGTTCTAAAATTTGGTGGGTTAACGACTGAATAGACCACCACTAACCACCGTGGGTTTGAAGTGACTTTACAGTGGGTTAAGGCCGATTTGGTTATTTGGGTAAAGACTTACATATACTAAAAAATATGTATACAGCCAAGAATAATGACTTAACAACACAAATAAAAATAAACACAAGTCTCACACTAGATATAGGATCTAAAAACAACAAAAATGCCCAAACCATCAAACAAATCACTTTAGAAAACATTAACAAAAACGACAAAAATAGACCACAAATTTTCACAGATGGAAGTATTGCAGGAGAAAAAGCGGGCATAGGTATCTACATTAAAAACAAACAACATCAACACTACTACAGCTACAACTTCAAAAATACTACATCCATAACTACAACTGAACTAATCGGTATAGAGAAAGCCTTACAAATAGCAGAAGAAAATGAAATAGAAAATCCCATTATATATACCGACAGTCTAACATCCTGTAACATTCTTCAGAACGCATTAACAGAAAACAAAATAGAACAAATCTTGTACAACATACAGTAGAACGTCGATTATCCGGGGACGGATTAACCGGCGGGCGGCTTAACCGTGCGCATAAATCTGACAGCTGTTCATACTTTCGGCGAAAGTTTGCAGCGATAATCAATTGGGTAACCAGTTTCTTGTGCAGCTCTGTGGTGTCTAGGGGTATTTTCGAAATTCATTTTTGTTCATGAACAGTTGTTAAACCTACAGTTATTGATTAAAATAATATTCTGCTAACGATTAATCGATTGATTCTAGGTGAATTAATAATACAACTAGTGAATATTATATTTTTTATATAAATTTGACATTTCTTGGACCATTATCCGGGCAAATCGATTAACCGGCAACCGTCCGGTCCCGAGCTGCCCGGATAATCGACGCTCTACTGTACTAAAAATAGCAGCTAAATACAAGCAGACATTTTTTGGATCCCATCACATGTGGGAATTGATGGAAATGACAAAGCCGACGACCTAGCGAAAAAGGGAACTCTCTCAACATGCACAATACAGAATAAAATTAGATATACAGACGCTATCCAAACATTTAGAAACGAAATGAAAAAAAAATCACTCAAAAATGGTTCATAAACGCATCAAGAGAAAAGGGGAAAAAATTCTTAGAATTCCAAAAAGAATTTAGACTAGAGTTGTGGCACAAAGGAATTAATTTAAAAGGAAATGAGATAAAAATAATAAACAAGATTTTAGCAGGACATGACCTATCTGAATTTTGGCTACACAAAATGAAAATAACAGATGACGGTACGTGCGATATATGCCAGACCCCTAAAACAGGAAGACATAAAATTTTCGAATGCCAAAAATACAAACGTGAAAGAGATATACAGGCGGTCCCCGAGATACACAGTTAATGGGGACCGAAAACGGCCGCAAAATACCGCGTATCTCGAATTTCCGCGTAAGTCGAATCTCGTGATTTTTAGCCAAAATATCAATAATTTTCGTATAATTTTGAAAGTAGGGGGCGGTTTTAGTCACTTTATAAATTATTTGATATGATTCTGACGGAATATAACAGTTTTAAACGTTTTGAAATAGTTTTTAACATTCGATCAAAACGGAAATTATTTTGCAATTTACAATTGATGTGTCAAATCAGTACAATTTGTTCAAAGAACTGTCAAATTTAGAAAACCGCGTATCTCCGAATCCGCGTATAAGAGGTACCGTGTATCTCGGGGACCGCCTGTAACCATACAAAATCTGAAAAACAATTGGTTAGAAAAAAGTGGAAACACATGTAAACAAATATTACAATTCATAGCAAAAAACCACATAACACTATAGTAACAACGGAAAAAATACACTACAACATTATACTTATACATACGATTATTTAATTTAACTCAAAATTTATTTTATTTATCTATATATTATTTATTTCCCAAAATTCAGTAAACAACACAGAACTCCCCCATGTTTTTTGTTTATTTTGGCATCTCATATGTGCACAACATAGTTGTTTAAGTTCATATATTTATTTTTTTATACCTTTGTGAATTTATACCGCCGTAAACATTTAAAATAAATTTATCCATGTACGTACCTATACAATTACTGTTAATTATCACTTATAGAAAAAACATAGTAAAAGGAAAACGATCACTCCCGAAGCAAAAACAAAATAAATAAATAAAATAAAAAAAACAGCTCCTATACTTTATAACAGGCATCTTCTTCTTCTTCTTTGGCTCAACAACCGTTGTCGGTCAAGGCCTGCCTTTACCTCTTGTGGGTTTGGCTTTCAGTGACTAATTGATTTCCCCCCATAGCAGGATAGTCAATCCTACGTATGGCGGCACGGTCTATTTGGGGCTTGAACCCATAACGGGCATGTTGTTAAGTCGTACGAGTTGACGACTGTACTACGAGACCGGCCTTAACAGGCATCTTATAAATAAAAAAAACCCCAAACGAAGCCAGGGAAATCTAAATACATCCTTCCATTAACTAGCTTAATGAAACAAGATGCAAAAAGGACCCTGCTCGGAAATCCACATCAATTACCATAAATATTCCAACTTCCAGTTTCGATGTATCGCGAAAATATTCTTCCAAACAAAACATATTTTATATATATATTTACATATATATATATATACAAATATATTTTTTAAACTTGCTCAAATTCAACTCCAATCAAACAGTCCAAACGGCATAACAACCCAATTGTAGAAAAAAAAGCCAAAAAGCACAAAAAAAAGATTAAATAAAATAACAATCACACAAAAAACCACGTTTTTTCTTATACACAAGTACAAAAAAGTTTTTCACCATAAAAAAAATAAATAAATAAATAAAAAAAAAACTGAATTACAAAACAAAAACTCTGCAAAACAATTAAAATGAATACATGAATAAACGAACAAAAAAATAATATTTATACATAAACCAAACCGATAAAGGAAAAAATACAAATATAATTAACGGAAAAATCAAAAGCCACAAGAAATCAGCCATAATCTGTAAACCAAAGAAGAGAACACAGAAAAGGAGAATGGACCTTGAATCCCCCTCCTAGAAACAGATGGTCAAAACTCTGATTATGGCTCCGTATGAGGCTGGAAATAGACGAACCGAGATCGTCGCGGTACCGCGAAATTCGCGCCTTGTTTATAACAGTTGTATAACAGTAGAGCTGTCAAATCTTCCGCGCCTCCAATCGCGCCTACTGTTTCGCAGAGATACCCAACTTCGGTATTGCTGAGATTTTCGCGGTAGCGCGAACCGATTATTTTTACTTTTTCTGGCGGATTTGTGTGAAAACTCATGTCGAGAAATGAGTTTTGTATTTTATTTTGCATACACTATGTGAAATAAATAATTTGATTCGCAAATTGATAGAAAAATATTTCTTCTGTGCACATTCAATCGTCACCAGACCTCGGATGGTTCCATACACGAACCGCGATTATCTCGCCTATCTGTCAGATTTTATAACATAATTGACAGCTCAAGTCATACGCGATTTTCGCGGTACCGCGATGATCTCGGTTCGTCTATTTCCAGCCTGACGGAAAACATAGGAGAATATTAATCCATCAAACCTAATAAGAAGAAGAAGAAGAAGACGTTATCTGTCAAATCCCATATAAATCTCGTCGCTAAAAAAATAAAAATAAAAATATCGAATAAAATCGATAAAAATCGCATCCGATGAGCGTTGCCACGGGCCTAAGCAATTCTGGCTATTTGGGTACACTACCGAAAACTGGTACAGTGAACATAATTTAAATAAAAAATATTTTAAATAGCGATGAAAAAAGTTAATTGCAAGGAGGTGTCTTCTTAGCGTTTGGCATGTTGCCATTCTCAGATTCAGTTTGACAACAGCCATCGATATTTGTTTACAGGCAGCAGCTGCATTATAACGTGTAAAATGCTTCCACGATTTATGGAATGTGGATGCAAAATACAAATTTTTAGTGCTAAACAAATGTTTATTAAACGAAATAATTTCATTTACCAGCAAAATTCGTCGCATTTGACAACTGCCGTCGATCCTGGTTTTGTGCTTTTTTTTCTATTTAACCTGGTTTTGTGCCCAATTGTTCTACATAACGACACTTCCTTTCTACCCACTTTGGTTAATTGCTTTAACCTTTAAGTTGGCAACCGGATACCCGGGTATTTTTTTAACTTTAAACTGCAATAACTTTTGATTCATTGCTTTTATTGACCTGAAATTTTCCGTAGCCTCCCAACTTTTATTTTCTGATTTTTTGGTGCATAAGTTGTAATTTTAAACAGCCTATAAGTATTTTATTTTGATTTTTTTTTAACTTTACCACGTAAGTTGGCAACCAGCATACCCGGGTATTCCATACATTTTGTATGGAGAATGACGTTTCTCTTCTTCCTCTTTCCGTATTGTGCTTATTTTCGAGTCAAATTCAAGCGATTCCAAATTTCAATTTGACCGTTATTTTTATAATAAAATGAATAAACTAAATGAATAAATGAAATAGAAGACAATATATGGTCGGCATTACTTGCTTACAGCATTAAAATATAAAAGCATTGTTTACCTATGAAAATCGTTAATTTTTTGTATCACCGCGCGGCTACATGAGGTGAAATATACAGCGAAATGAACTATTTGACAGGCGAAATATCTGACGGATAACGCATCACAGCAACCAGCTGATGTGCAATGCAAACAAATAACGTGTACAAAATCGTAATTAAATCCATTAAATAACTTCAGTATTGAGTATTTCGTCAATTTTCAGTCAACAGATTATAATTTCTTCCAATTAGGGAATGTTCTGCTTGAGAAGATATTATTTTTAATAGAATTTCCAAAGCGGATGTTGTGTCTCCCCCAACCCTTTAGCTGTACCTGTCAGATATTTCACCTGTCAAATAGTTCACTTCGCTGTATATTTCACCTCATGTAGCCGCGCGGTCAAAACGTGTGGAATACCCGGGTATGCCGGTTGCCAACTTACGTGTGTAAATCTGGTTGCCAACTCTACGGTTAACCGTGTGTTTACATAACCCTCTCGAACCTTTCAAAACTGAGCTACTTGAAACCCGCAAGTGATGGAAAACCCATCCATCGAACCCATCGTACCCACAACTCCATATAATTTTGACAGGAGTTCGATGGGTTCGCTACTGGCGATTGACATGTGTTGTTTACGTGTTGTGTTGTGTTTATGTGTTGTGTGGGGGTAAGATGAATCGATATCTACGAGATACAATTTTTAAATTATAGGTAAATAACAGGTTTGATATTTTTCATTATTGCACTATGGTTTATAAAAAATAGTCTGAAAGAAAGAAGTTCATTGAAACCCCAAAAGCTTTCAATTGGAGTAACATTTCCTATGAGTAGAAAAAATAAAACCCTGTACCCTGTACTGTTAAGGGTTTTCCAATTGAGTTTAGACTAGCAGCATACTTTTTTTGAATAGTCGCAATAGATTCTTGACTAGCATCCTCTATTTTTGATTACGAGCAGTGGATTATTGACTAGGAGCAATTGATTTCAGCAGACCGGTTGCTGGCGCGGAGTGTCCAGATTGTTTTTAGAGGTTATCGGTAGGAAATCTAAAGCAAATTCGGTAATTTTCAGTAAAAACAACTTTTTATTAACTCATAAATTTTATTAAATTCCAATTTCATGGTTGAACGGTCAATACTTAGAAAAATATTTTATTTTTGGTTAGAAAAACTGAGTTTTAGTGTGTTCAATTGTAAACCGATATTCGATTGAAAATCGAAAGAACTACATCTGGTCACTCTGAAAAACTTGCCTAATCTAGCTTTTGGTTAGGTTATGCATGTGGGTTAACTACTGCATATTTCAATTCAGCCGTTAAGTGCTTTTGTGTTGTATTGTGCATTCATAAAATCAAAACAATAGCACCAAAAACCTATCAGATAAAATATATCTTATTTTGTGGATGATATATAGCAGTAAAACAAACGCTTTTAGCTAATGAGCGGATGATATTAAATATTATCCACAGATTATTATTCAAGTCGATCTGTCACACCGGGTATTATAAACACGACGTTCTTAGGCTGGCATGCAGGGACCTGCTGAAATCAATTGCTCCTAGTCAATAATCCACTGCTCGTTATCAAAAATAGAGGATGCTTGTCAAGAATCTATTGCGACTATTCAAAAAAAGTATGCGGCTAGTCTAAACTCAATTGGAAAACCCAGTACTCTTGATGGTGATAATTTTTGAGGTATACTGTACATGGTCACGTACATGGCGCCTCCATTTCTTATGTCAAAAAGTTCGTCAAGCTTCGTGTGTATAAGCGAAAGGCTACGGGAATGACAAAATGCTGACAAATTTTTCAAAATGTGAGCTTTTGTCAAAATTTTGTGACCTGGAGCAGCCAGGGAAAAAAGTTGACAAAAGTTGACAAAATTTGACGTTCGTATGTACCTAGTTAGTGCTTCTTAAACAAAATATCGATGATATTCAGATGTGAAGAGATTAGTAATATCGATACACTGACCTGTTGTAAAAGCATGATGGTACACAAATTAAACGATAGCTGATAGAAATTGTCGCAGACGCTTGGTTTTGTTGTCATCTACACAAAATATAGCGCGTGGCCACGGAGCTGAATGTTGAAAAATTTTTCAACTTTGTCAAAATTGCTTGTCAACTGCAAAAAAGAGCTTTTCTCGTGGTCGCACCAAAAACATACACAAGAGCGACAAAAAGCTGGAGCTAATCTCTTCACATGAGCTACATAAGTTTTATATTTCGCAGCATTTTCGATTCGGATAGCGTTTGGACATCATGTTTTCCGTCCACGGCTGCAGCTAACCTCCATGCTAAATTGATGGAAGAAACCCATAGAATGAATGAAACTTATGTGATACAGTAACAATATGCAGTGGCAAAATGATTAATTGTCGAATAAAAGCATTTGTGTTGCATTTATGCATTTATTCCATGAAATAATAACACCCATTGTTGTAACTTAACGAAGATCTAGAAAATTCGTATGGAAAGAGAAACAGCAATACAGCCATCCCTGTCGATATTTTCGTTAATTTTGATCTTTTTCGTTGAAAATACCGCCTAATTTTAAATTTTAACGAAACATTGACGAAGCCAGGAAAGCGTTACGCAGTGTTTTAAGCCCTGGAATTACTGCTGTATGGAAAGCTAAAAGTAATACGTTTAGGCATACTTTTAACGGTTTCTTAACAGGATTGTGCTACTTGGGAAGATAAGCTATCAATTTGCTCATCCACGGCAGTTAAAAAAGGCGTTCAAAAATGTTGCTTGGGTTTGCGATAAACAGGCGTTACGCGTAACGCTTTTTGCTTCATCCGAAATAATCGAATTATCTAGTATGTTTACAAGCCAGATTAATGCCAAACGCAAAAAAATAGATTTGAACACATTTTAACCTATTTTTGTGTGTTTTAAAATATAAAAAAGTTGGTTGACTGAGTCAAATGAGCCACTTTGATCTACACGGAGTGAAATTCTGAGATATTTTTCATCACGCGCGACGTTGCCGCTCTATGTCTATTTGAACGGTTAAGAACACTAGTTACGAAAATTATTAACATGACTACGCTTAGTTGTCCAAGAGTGTTTTAGATCTTTTACTCTTGTTCAATCGAGGCGTCTAAAGAACTGTTTAGGAAGGCGCAAAGTTAGCACATTTGATGAGCTATGTATAAGAATTATAAAATTTCCGATTGAGGACGATCACAACTGAATATATGAGTAAATACCATGAACTGGTTTGCTTAGTAAAATTGTATTTCCCTGTTATGGAATATATCCCTGTTCCCAAGGATATGTCTTAAATGGTTTTCGCCTATGGAAAGCAACGGCTAAAGAAAAACTAACAATTGACCTAAAACTAAAACGTATTATCGTTTTAAATTGCTTCCAACATAGTGGAAAGTCATGCATATGCCCTTTAGGTCAATACTTAATTTAATAAAGTAAAAAAAAAACTTCACAATCCAATCATGCTTTCGGCCTATTTTTTTTAGTTTTTCATAATTTCACCTGTGCTACAACTGAAACAAATTCGATGCTCGATCAAATCGTTACTCTCGCTACCGACACTTATCATAATCCTCTCTCACATTCTGGAGGGAGTGCCGCGATGCCAACTACTTCAACAGATACTACAACAACAACTACAACAGATACGCTCGCACAGCCCGTTACGATTTCCTCACCTGCCATGACCACTACAGACACAGCTTTGTTTACAAACGAACCACATCAAGACCTTAATGAGCGAATGCTTGTTACCACCACACCTACCAGGTCACCTCCCGAATGCTTAGCCGCTCCTAAAAAAAGACCGAAGCGCGGAAACGCTAAACGGACCGATGAATCTGCTGACGATGGCCCGTCGGACGAATAGCAATCTAGCATTGCATCCGGCGATGCACCTCGCTCAGCTCATCCTAGTCTCTCTATCTACTACCAACATGTACGTGGTCTACGAACGAAAACTACAAATCTTCGCCTGGCGCTATCAGAATCTGTATATGATTTTATCATCCTCACTGAGACTTGGCTTACTCAGTCCATATCTTCTTCGCTCCTCACTGACGATCATTATCATATCTACAGGTGCGATAGGAATCTTTCCAACAGTGCCCTCTCACGCGGTGGGGGTGTTTTAATTGCATGTTCCTTTTCAATACCGACAAATCGCATCGCCTAATACCATACTGGAACAACTTTGGATCAAAACATTGCTGCCAGGTGTCTCTGTTTACATCGGCGTTGTTTACATTCCGCCTAGTCATGTGAATGACCCCGCAGTGATGAACGCTTTACATGATAGTGTACGTGAAATTTCAAGCCGCATTAAAGAGAGCGATTTATTATACGTCTTCGGAGATTTCAATAAACCTGACATCAGATGAGAGCTGACTAATACATAAGAAGCCTCTGATTGCTCTCCATGTTATTCTGTCATGCATTATACACCTTTATGCAATTCCGTGGCTAATACCGATTTCGTTGATGGGTTGCATAGTAGCGGATTTCAGTTGAGTGGTATTGCAAATCAATCTGGGCGTCAATTGGATCTGGTCTTCGCAAACCTAGCCGCAACCAATATTTTGTGCGACTCAATCACATCTCTGCACTCTGTGAATGGTACTTCGGCTCTAGAGAACTCCCTCCCATACGTAACACAATGTAGTATTCCACTTCTCAGTGAGGACTTTCATCATCCTTCATTGGATATGATGATTTATTATCCCGCACAATTATCCCACACCACCAACAGTCACACTCGCAGTACAGTCAATAGAAATTTCTTCAAAACGAACGTATGAATTCTCTTATTGTGTCGTTTGACCGCAATTTTGACTGCTCCAACTTTGCCACTATCGACGAAGCCACCGATTTCTTTAGCGTTTTTATGCGCTCAGCGATTCTGCGTTCCTGTTGCTCAACGAAAGTCTGGCCCCGATTGGTCTAATGCATCTTTAAGACGGTTGAAAAAAAAATAAAATCTAAAGCCTACGCGGATTACAGTAGAACGAGATCATCGCTGCATAGGAGAATTTTTTTCAATGCACTGAACAATTATCGTCGACAAAATCGTGTGCTCTACCGCTCCTTCATTCTCCGTACTGAAAGGCAGCTGTTTTCTAAGCAGACACGGTTCTGGAGCTTCTGGTACAAACGGTGCAATATAAGAAGTATCCCTCCGTCAATGAGCTAAAATGGCGAAAATAGTATCGATACATCCGATATTTGCAACACTTTCGCCAATCGCCAAATAGTTCGCTGATGCATTCACCCTTCCTGTTCACAATCCTAACACACTAGCTGAGGCCACTCGCAACACTCCATCGGATGCTATCGACTTTATTTTACCCACAATTGACGAAGCACTAGTTGCGCGCACACTCAGCGATATAAAACCATCTACATCATCTGGACCTGACAATATTCCCGCATACATTTTGAAGCACTGCCGTCAATCACTCGCACCCATTCTTGCCAAAATATTTAATGATTCCCTTATGCGTGGCATGTATCCTGCGTCCTGAAAACACGCGCGAATGGTTCCTATCCATAAGAAAGGCAGTCGACTTCATGCTAGTAATTATCGTGGCATTGTTTCCCTATGCGCTTGTGCAAAGGTGTTTGAGCTCATTCTATACAATCCGCTACTCACAGCAGTTCAAAACTATATGAGCCCTAGTCAGCATGGATTTCTCCCAAGGAGATCTTCCACCACAAATCTTGCTGAATTTGTTGGTTTCTGCTTCGACCACATGGATCGTGGTACTCAAGTTGATGCAGTATATATCGACTTCAGGGCTGCGTTCGATAGTATCTCTCATGATATTCTACTCTCGAAGCTAAAAAAAAAACTCGGTTTCCTGGACTGGCACATCACCTGGCTGCATTCATACTTAACTGGTCGTTCGTACTACACAAGCATAGGATCTCATCGCTCTCACTCCTTCACCAGCTCCTCCGGAGTGCCTCAAGGGAGTAACTTGGGACCGCTACTCTTCCTCATCTATATAAATGACCTATCTTTTGTTTTACCGCCAGGCCAACACCTAATGTACGCCGACGACGTAAAAATATTCGCTCCAGTTAGAAACGACAGTGACTGTGTACGCCTTCAAATGTTCCTTGAGAATCTCGACAGCAGGTGCAGCAGAAACGCCCTCCAAGTGTGTGCTGATAAATGCCAGTGCATATCATTCAGCAGAGCCCGTTACACTATCTCGTTTACATACACTATGCTCAACACGGCTTTGGTTCGCACGACATGTATCCGTGATCTGGGGGTGCTACTCGATCAGAAGATGTCATTTCGCCCTCACATTGATAGCGTTGTTGCGAAGGGAAATCAGCTACTTGGTTTAATTACGCGGACCTGTAGCGAGTTTACCGATCCCATGTGCGTCAAGTCTATCTTCTGTGCCATCGTAAGGTCGTGCCTGGAGTACTACTGCCCGATCTGGTGCCCGCTTGGCGTTGGTGACATCAATCGCCTCGAAGCCATTCAACGGAGAATCACCAGGTACGCGGTTCGACTCCTTCCATGGCAATCCCACCATGCTCGGCCCTCCTACCATCAGCGGTGTCTGCTTCTCGGACCTGAACCACTCTGCTCTCGACGCAAAAACGCCCAATGCCTTTTCATATTCCGGCTCCTTAACGGAGAGATCGATTCCCCGGCATTACTAGCTAGAATCAATTTGTTCGCTCCCTGTCGGATTCTTAGATCTAATTTCCATCTCCGTGTACCGCGTACCCGCAACAACCATAGCCAGGGACACCCCATTATACGTATGTCCCTCGAGTTCAATGAAGTGTTAGATTTGTTCGATTTTAGTATGTTTACTTCCACGTTGAAGGAGAAATTGCGTCTACGTCACATTTAATGTTTGCTTATAACTAGAGGTTTATTTATATGCTCCTTAATTTAATCACAGTCGGTTCCCGGGTTACGCGGTTCTCGACTTACGCGGATTCGGAGATACGCGGTTTTCTAAATTTGACAGACCATATGTCAAATCAGTACAATTTGCTTCAAGTTCGGTAAAAAATTCATTTTGGCTTACAAATTGAAACTGCTTAAAAGCCAGAAATATTAGAATTTTTTGCACAAATCATATCAAATAAATGATAAAGTGTATAAAAGTACTAAATTAAATTAAAAAACTCTGAGTAATGAATAGTATTTTATTCAAAAAATGTGAAATTCGACTTACGCGGATATTCGAGTTACGCGGATTCGCCGAGAACGCAGAAACCGCGTAACTCGGGAACAGACTGTATAAGGTTGCCAATTAGACACGATGGTCCGTCGGTTATATATATGAAATAAATAAATAAATAAATAAATAATAAAAAATTGGATTTGTTACAGATTCTAACTGGAATATTGAATCAGAGGAACCTCCCCATTTCCGCTAGACTGCCGCCCATGGGAATATCTTTATCTGTATTTCGGCCCGTGATCCTAAATGAGTGTGATACGGACGTTACACGAAGCGTAAACTTTGGCGTAAACTGAATTTCAGCCATACAACCCTATAATCTTTTGACAGGAAGTTTACGCTCTCCCATACAAATCAAGCGTAACCTTTTTGAGTTTACGCCTCGTGTCACCAAGGTGTGTTTATTAAAGAGGTGAATTGCTAGCGCGTTTTCCGGGCGCCATCATTGAGTATTGTTATGTCAAATCGCATACAATTTTCTATACCCCCCTACAGCCCTCCCCGATTTTAATACCGGAGCCCCCAGTATTGTTATGTCAAGTCGTGAAATGTCAATTTGCTCTGAAGCACTTCACCTCCTAATATCCATACACCTTGCGTGTCACGTCCGTATGACATCGCCGAGCTAGATGTTTCATATCAAAATCGTTGTGTTATGTTTCCTGGGTGCGTAAACCCTTTGACAGTTCCACGATGCAAAAATATGCACAAACCAAGGTGGATTAAAATATCAGGTGGTGGATAAGGGCTTTTGGGGGGTCGCCATAGTTGAGGGACTTTACGTCATTTTAAAACCGTTAACCATTGGTTTCCACACACAAAGCTTAGCAAAAAGAACAGATTTCTTTGTTATTATGTGCATTTTTGTGTGTCTAATTTATCGAAAAAATGAGATATATTAACAAAAGATTGGATGATATGTTTATGCAAGAAATTTAAAATCATGTGAGTAAGAGTTTTAATTTCACGTAAATTGTCCATGCGGCTCGTAGATAATAAGGAATCAATGTGAAAATTGAAAAAATAATGTTTTCTTAATTTTTATCTCCAAAAATGTCGAAAACACAATGAATTATAGAATAAATTCACGGAATAAAACAAACTAACACACTTTAATCCATGTTCTAATGTTTAATAAGAACTCGCAAAGTCCAAAATATATTTTTAAAGAATATTTAATCGAAAAAATGGGGTAGATAAATTATTTGAACAAATTTAATAAATGTAAACAAAGTTTGAATCCTGGGGACCTTACGTCAAGTGACGAATTGTCAAAATGCACTAGAGTCCACCACCTGATATTTTTAAATCCACCTTGGCACAAACCCATAATAAAATAATGGCAAAAAATACACAAAATAAAATACAGTGGAGCGCCGTCTACCCGGGTACCTTTTATCCGTGCTGTTGAGAAATGACAGTTCAATACAAAAGTGACATTGGGTTATGAGGAGGATATTTGAAAAAGCGATTATAAGAGCACATTGTCATAACAAAAACACTATAATTCATGTCAAATTTTAAAAATTCTCTTTTGAAAAACATGAAGTTAATGAAAACTGGGTTATTTTTTATCAAAAAATAAGAAAAATTTCCAAAAAATAACCAGAAATTGGTGATAAAATATATCATTTGACCCATTATCCGTGTTATTCGCTTATCCGGGCGAAGTCAAGTCCCGAGAAGCCCGGATAAACGGCGCTCCACTGTAATGTTGGCACATTCTGCAAACCATTGCACAAAAGATGATGTGCGAAATGTGCCAAAACACTGAATGGGTTAAGAGAAAACACTCTTGAATAGAATTATATCATTATTTTTTTTTTCTTCAATGGGATGTCTGTAACCGTTTTAAATTTTGAATGGATTGAATCCTTGATGCCCAAGATTGATTATCCTGCTATAGCGGAATTTTGGGATAGAATACCCTAGTACTTTATACTTACTAAAACATGTTTAATAAAAGCCAAATTTTCCTTTTTGCCCATTTTACACTTTTAACTTACACATGAGTCTTAGAAATAATAAATGCAAAAACCACTGTGTTTGAAGTTTTTCAGAAATATTTAAAAAAAAACGTGATTTTGTAAGCTATGAGGCAGAGACGGCCACCTAGATAAAATAAAAGATTTTTTAAGTGTGACAGTAGTGAATGTGAACCTACATATTTTGATTAATCTGTGTATCTTATGCAAGCATCCACAAATGAGGTCCAAAACGGCCGAAGTAATACAAAATCATGAAAAAGTCTGCGCCCTTGCGTTCCGGCATCCACCCGACCCGCATCCATGCATACATTCCGGGTACGTTCGTTTACAATAGGTGACCACTAACGGGATGTTTTTTAACTGGAGTGCTTTTTAACTGGAGGTTCGCTAACTGGAATGATTCTTAGTTTTAAAAAACTCTTAAACGTCAAAACATGAAACATCCGGAATCTCACGAAAAGAATTTATCGCAAATGTACATTTTTCACACAAATGTAGGATGTATTACCTATGTTTGTTACTAATTTATGCCATCACACGAATTACTACACTTTATATCAACAAAAATGAAAAAAAAATTGATATGTTTATTCAAGTTGACACCAATGAAAACAATCAATCCATAGCAACGTTACTCCAGTTAGCGAACGTTGTTCGTTAACTTAAGCTTGTTTACCTCTTAGATAGCGGTCACCTACTGTATAAGCCTATCCCTCTTACGTTAATGGTGAAGATATAATCGTATGCTATAGGCTCTGCATTCGGGCATGGACAGGCCCGTGGGCGTCGTGTGGATGCTCGCAAAGCGAGTCCATCATCATGGTCCAAAAGGCCATGACTGTACCGCGATATTCTACATACCTCCCTATTTATTGCCATCAATAGAAAAACGAGATGTTTTATGTACATACTTTTATAAAGTAAGGTAAAATGTTATTGAACTTTTTAACACTAAGCATTGTAAATCAGTCGCCTATAATTTTCAACTGGAGGATTGCATCATTCCAACTTCTGTATCCCCTGAAGTACTTGGTACACTCACAGCTCCAGGCAAACATTCTACAATAGTTCCTTTGCTACTTTCTTTTACTAAATAGTAAACTGTTTTTCTAGTATCCGCCATGACTTCCTTCACTAGATTGGCAAAGAATATCACATGCTTTGGTCGTTCGCTGTACCTTTCGTATTGGTCAAGACTATCTTGTAGTTTCAGTGTCAGATCATAGTTTTTTTGAATTTGCTCTAGTATCTGCTGCTCAGTAGGTGTTGATAAGCTTTGACTGGCAAGCCATTCTTTGATTTTCATCTGAAAATGTTTGATTATTGCTAGTATGTTGGAAAGTGCATTTAACAAACGAATTGAATCTTCTTTGTATTCGCAGTCTTGCATTGAAGCATATCGTAGAACCATGGCATGTAATTCACAGAACACTTTTTCTTCGCGGTTTAATTCGTAATAAAGCTCATCATAGCTGTTGGTTGTTGCAAGAAACGTGTCCCCATAAGTTATAAAAAGATTGAAAATATTAATAACCTAAAAATGTACAAATACTTGAATTAGTAGCACTAAAACATGAATTATTTTAAGTTTAACATTATTTTTGTAGTTATTTTTTACCTGTAATGCTAAATCAAATATATTACATCTCTTCATGAGATTTTGTTCTTGGTAGATGAGAAATTTTAATAAACTTATTATTGCCGTCCATAAATCCTTCCAGTGATATGCTATTCGTACGCGGCATCGTTTTTGGTAGATAATTACGCGATGTATTATTCCAACGCATAAAAGATAAAGCTCTATAGGAAACTTTTTCAGCAAATGTGAAACGATGAACTCCACTAAAAGATCTGAAAATACAAAAGCATTTTTTTAATTACTTTAAAATAGTACATAGTTATGTTACAAAAATGTTGCACACGCTGAACTGCATTGGAAATTCTGGTCCCATGTTGACCAACGTGACTCCAAAGCATCAGCATATAATCTGATAGTTCAACAGTCAACATGGTATCAGGGGAAAAGCAGCCAATGCACAATGGGCATTTGCCGGGATGAAATTCAAAAAATCAACTTTGTAATAGCGCAATTCCAAATAATAGGTTTTAATACTAAGGGTTAAACTAAGAAAAATACCAAATATGAGCTCTGTATCTGTTCTGGTTCTCTAGAAAACACCTCTCAAAGTCGAGATTTGTTAAAAAAACGCAGAAATTTTTTTGGAAAACTTTGAACCTTTGTAACTTTTTCAAATATTAACCGATTTTGATAAGTTTAGACATTTTATAAAGGATATTTAGTCAGCTTTATAAACACATGAAAAATTTTGAGCTAAGTTAATTTTATGCAAAAATATACGCTAATAACTGAAGAAACCTCCTGAAAATTTTCATCATTTTAACTTTTGACTTGATGCCATTATAAAAGTGGCGTAGAGTGGCGTTGTCTCATATATGTCACATCATAGTGTAATATATATACTATCAATCTGTGAAGAAATATTCTGCGAAAGTTTGCGAACGCGAATTTTATTGAAGTTTTTTCACATCAACTTTTTCTAAAAACAGACACATGCGTAACTAGGCGGCTCCATAGGTGCCTAGTGTAGCGTATTTCATGTATTCTACAAAAATATATTCTACGTGCTTTTGATCAACTTTCATTTCAATTACGAACCTGTGTATCTTAGTTTCAGCTCATGTACTTATCTAATATGTAAATTTCTATTCTAACCTAACTTTATCATTGAATATAATGAAGCAAATCAGAACCAAATACCTTTTGGTCCTACTGCAGATTATATATAAGGATATAAGGAAAATACTCGCAACTCGTACGACTTAACAACATGCCCATCATGGGTTCAAGCCCCAAATAGACCGTGCCGCCATACGTAGGATTGACTATCCTGCTATGGTGGGAAATCAATGATTAGTCACTGAAAGCCAAACCCACAAGAGGTAAAGGCAGGCCTTGACCGACAACGGTTGTTGAGCCAAAGAAGAAGAAGAAGATAAGGAAAATAATTCTTAAATTATACGCATAACAGGAAAACGTTATGAATGCAGTAGCATCTATTGGCGTTTTGGGAGAAGAAACTCCCAAAACTCATGACAAACTAAATATAAGGATAGAGGAGAGATACTACAAAGAATATTTTGCAAGAAAGAAAATGCATCCAGAAGGACATTTTGTATAATGAGCTGTATTCCTCTGATTCGTTAACCAGTTCAATATCAGTAGCTACACGCACTAAAACAAAGACAGGGTTTAACTTTACAAATGAAGTAAATACTTAGTTTGTAGCTATCGTACAATTTTGATTTTTTCAGATAGTTGTAAAACCAAGAAGGAATTTGTAGTTTTATTACCCCTTCTGAAGGCAGTACAGCACTTGGAAAGGTATTGGATGAATATTCAAAGACAAACAATATGTGCTGCTTTTCATTACGAATATGGGAAGTACTTTATTTCAATGCACCTGCTCTATCCAATTATTTAAATGCCTTTATTCATGTCTTTAGAAAAGTGAACTAGACGTCAGGAGCTTGTAATAGCATCCACCTAAGTTGTGTGTGTAAATTTTTAATATTTGTACTACCTGTGAGTAAAAGTGACGAGAATTAGCTACAATTGTCCTATACAATGCAGAAAAAATTATCTTATTCAAAATTATTATGTTTTGTTTATATATTATTATTATTATTATTTATTTAATCTTCATTATGGAACATTACAGTATATTTTAAAATGGTTTATACTATTAGCAACAAATAATACAAGAAAAAAAAACACACAAATTTAATAAAACTAAACAAAGATCCCTTAAAACACTATTTTATGTAGCGCCACCTGGTGGTATGGATGCGAACTACAAATAAAATGTTATTTACTATCATAATACTTTACTACAAACGATAAAAACTAACCATTTCTGCAAAAATAATTTTATCCCGCAATTTGTTCTAAACTGCCCATTGTGCAATGGGAGCAACTCTAGAACGACCACCTAGCAGTCTTATTTCGCCTTGCAGTCGTATCAATTCGATTTATTTAGAGTAATAAAAGTGTAAATATATACATGATACATTGATATACAGTGGAGCGCCGTTTATCCGGGTACCTTTTATCCGGCTTTCCGATTGTCCGTGCTGTTGAGAAATGACAGTTCAATACAAAGGTGATATTGCGTTATGAGGAAGATATTTAAAAAAGCGGTTATAAGAGCACATTGGCATAACAAAAACACTATAATTCATGGCAAATTTCGAATATTCTCAATGGAAAAACATGAAGTGAATAAAAACTGGGTTATTTTTAACAAAAAATAAAATAATTTTTCAAAAATGTATCAGGAATTGGTGATAAAATATATCATTTGACTCATGATCCGTGTTAATCGCTTATCCGGTAGAGGTCAAGTCCCGAGAAGCCCGGATAAACGGCGTTCCACTGTATTTACATGTTTGTTCGTTTATCCGGGTACCTTTTATCCGGCTCTTTGGTTATCCATGCCGTTGAAAAATGACAGTTCAATACAAAGTTGACATTGAAAAAGCATATTGAAAGAGCATATTGTCATAACAAAAATAACTCTGAATCATGGAACATTTCAAATATTCTCTTTGGCAAAGCATGAAGTCAATAATAAAAACTGACTAGGATTTACCTAAACACAACTTCTTCTTCTTCTTTTTAAGCACAACAACCGCTGCCGGTCAAGGCCTGCTTGTACCCACTAGTGAAGTGGGCTTGGCTTTCAGTGACTTTTTGTTACCGTAGTAGGATAGTCAGTCCTACGTATGGGGGCACGGTCTATTCGGGGCTTGAACCCATGACGGGCATGTTGTTAAGTCGTTCGAGTTGACGACTGTACCACTAGACTGGCCTACTTGATAAAAGATTATTTAAATAATATACAGCTACAAGCCTGGATTTACTGTCTACCCTGTAAGGAATAATTATAAGCGTTTATCACTAGAAGCACTGTAATGTCATATTAATGTAAAGAAAACTGGCTTTGATATCTTTGGTATGCGGTTGATAGCATCTCAATTCGATTTATTTATTTATTGAGTTGCTAATAAAGATCTTAAGCTATTTGAATATGCATTCTTTACATTTTCGGAAGTTTTATATGTGCTAATAACTGATGAAAAAACGACAAAAAAAGCTTTACAAATATTGCTTTTTGGTGATTTAGCTTCATGACACTAACGTGTAAAGACTTTACCCCGTGGCAAAGATATTTTTCGTCTGCTATCAATTGTTGATTGACAGATGTCATCACACAACCTTAAAAAAGAGTAACCGGAAGTCATGGACCAACCAGCTAGGCTAATTCCCGGTTTTCCCGATTGAGTGGCCACCCTGCTTTGAGCTTAATACCGTCACTTACACATAGACGGTTACATATAGATAATACGTTCAAATACACATAGAGCGACAACATCTCGCGCGACAAACAGTAGCTCAATTTTGCAAACAGTGTTTTTGTCTCGCGCGACTTTTGTACTGGGTCTGAAACAATCTAATTGTCGAGTTTGATAATGTTCAAAACTCAAATACATAAATTAGAACACATTTTAACTCATTTTTTATGTTTTTTTAAGCATGTTGGTTGACTGGGCCAAATGAGCTACTTTTTGTCACGCGAGACGTTGTCGCTCTATGTCTATTTGAACGGTACGGTACTGACCCGCTGCGCAAATTCGAGCAGTTTCCAGCGCAGAAAATGCACCAAAATCTGCGCTGGCCAGCGCAGATTTGGCCTGGTCTCCCGCGCTGTTCTTCAGCGATTTCTGCGCTGGGTCGAGCAAGTTTAGCGCCATCTTCTGGCGAAATGGACGAACTATTTATGGCGGCGGAGCAAAAAAAAACGGTCAAAAAAAATTAAAAAAATTGGCGCCCATTTTTTCGTCCGCTTCTTCTCCCTCCCTCGCCCTGCCTTGCCTTACTTACGCTTCTTCCCGTGCCTTCCACCGCCAGCCGATTGGCTGTTGCGGTGTATGCGTTGATACTCATATGTGCATTGCGGTTGTGTGTTGTTATTGGTGGGTGTTAGCATTTATTAATTTGTGTGTGACCTTGAGACGCTGTGGGAGAAGCTGGATTGGGATTCAAAGTGTTATCGGTGTATTGATGGTTTATTTTATTTCGTGCCGCTGCTGATGAGACCATTCGATGCCCCTGCCAGTTGAGGGTCAAGAAGCCTATTTAAAACAAGCGTAGGAGAACGTCTAACACTAATCTAATATTTTTTAATTTGAACATGTTAGATGCTTCAACGACCTTCTAAGCATCATGTAGCAATGTATAGTGGCAATAAAATATTTTTTTTTAAATGTGCCGAAATCTGTCTCGAGTTTTCGGGTCTCGATACACACACACACACAGCGCGGGGAAAGTGATCGTTCACTCTATCATGTCGCGATCCCCCACCCCGCCTGGCGCTAGGGATGAGGATGCTACAAGAAAGCTGAACCAACCGTTCTACCGATAAGGTAGCCGTAATCGATCATGCGTGGAGGGGGGGGGGGGGGTTCTGGTGGGGGGTGCGTGCTTGCGTTCGCGCATTCGTGGGTGCGTGCTTGCGTTCGCGCTTTCGTGGGTGCGTGCTGGCGTGCGCGCTTTCATGCTCGCGGGCGCGCGTACGTGCGTGTGTGTGCGTGCGTGCGTGCTGGCGTGCGCGCTTTCATGCTCGCGGGCGCGCGTACGTGCGTGTGTGTGCGTGCGTGCGTGCTGGCGTGCGCGCGTTCATGCATGTGTGTGTGTGTGTGTGTGTGTGTGTGTGTGTGTGTGTGGGTTTGCGCGCGCGTGTTTGTTTGTTTGTGTGTGTGCGTGCGTTTGGAAACCCCAAAACTATTTGATTCTGATGGGTACATGTTCATCCGCTGCGGCTACAAAGTCCATGCATTTTCGAACTCGCTACCTGAGAGACAACACAACCATTGGCATTGGCATTTTTGCGATCGGCTCTGCTCTTGGGGGTATTAAAAAGACACATGATTTAAGCTTACGTGCGTGTGATTTGTTGCACATTTATTTCTAATTCAGCTAGCGGACGCAAGTGGAAACAACATTTTGAATTGAATCCATACAAAAGAGGATTCTGGATTTGTTTATTACGGTGCGCGTATGGTGCTGCACCTGTCCTTCCAGAATCTGGTGGCTTGTTGGTTTGGAGTAGTTATCATGACGCCGATTGACCGGCAATGCCTTGGAATGGGTTCGGATCGGTAGGTTCATGTTTTGGTCGAATGCATTCCGTTTATTTGTCTCGTCACAGCGCTAGCCCGGCAGCAACAAAGTCAAGACAAACTTTTACCCGGGTGTGGACTGCTACGCTAAGTTCTTTTTATTATTATTATTATTATTATTATTATTATTGGCGTAATAGCCAACGCGATCATGCCGGCCTTTTCAGGACTTGAGTACCACGTAGCCGGAGCCGGTGGCTAATCCCTTGCTACGACGGCCGGTTCATACGCGATTAGAACCCACGACGGGCATGCAGATGTGCGGAATGATGGCGTTGCCGCGGGACCGCTCCTATCCAGCGGGTAACTTGCATTCTGCCACACTGTCTCCTGCTCGATGCATACGCAGCAGGCAGGGGGAAGGATGCACCTCCACAGTAAAAAAAAAACACCGTCATGAACCAGCGGTGGATCTAAAGGTAGGCGGACTAGGCGGTCACCGAAGATCTCTAGTCTGTAGTATGCCGTATGTCTACAAGTGGACAGATTATTAGCGACAAGGGCCCCCGGAAAGATGGTCATTGGGGCTCCGTGGCAGGAGAACCATTTGCACCTCCCCTCCCCCCCATGGCGACAACAATTTTAGGGCCTGTGACCGATGATCGTAGGGGTCCCATGGCCACCCCCCTTCCCGCCGGCAATTTAAGTCCCAACAGCTGTGTGCCACTACCCCCTCCTCCCTGTCATCAGTTACCATTGACAGGTGCCTCAATTCGTCTTTCCGCCTCTCATCAACACCTTCCTTTCTTTGACCGATGGATCATAACATTCCGGAAGAAATTACACTTGGCGACAGTTTTGCATACACACGCACACTCACAATCATGCGCAGGATGCTTAGCATATCTATGTAATCCACAACAGACGAAAGCAAAAGCTTAGTGTTAGAAACGTGTTAGAGCGAATTATGGTTCTGCGCGTTGCACAGCAAACCCTCCATCGTGCGCTAGAGATTCCGTAGTCATTTTTACATTGCATCGATTAAACTCATTGCGCTTTTTTGGTTTGATTTGTAAAAATGCAACTTCATCGCCGCAATGTTTGTTAACGGCATTTTTAGGCGCCACAACAGCTCGCGAGCATTGACCACATGCGAGAAAGAGATAGCGCTATGGAGGGAAAAAGCACGGACGACGGCTGACAGCGATTGGCCGTCTGACGCACCAACACATCCAAACCTTCGGCAGCGCGCTCAGGCGAGGGGTATGAGGCGGAGCCAGGGACGGGCAGCTCGACGAGCTGCTCGACAAATATGCCGTTGGGGAGAAAAGGAAGGCATGATAAAATTCTCAGAACTCCATGATTTCTTCCGTCGCTTTGCGCAGCGGGGAAGCAGCACTGTTCCTACTCATCCGAGCACATAATAGCATAATCGAAGATAATCGAATGCAATTTCCGTTCGCTGCTCCGAAAGAAAGGAAGATTTTTACGTCGATGATCTTATTACGAGTGCTGATACCGAAGAAGAATCAAGACAACTTCGTCTTGAAGCAAAATCCTTACTAGATAGAGGTGGGTTTCCGTTGCGAGTGGGCGTCAAATTGCCCGCAAGTGTTGCCAGATGCACAAAGGGTCCTCAAAGCCTGATGATGTTGTATGAATCAAATTTAAACTGCGCAGTTACAACTTTAGGCCTAGTTTGGAATCCTGTTACTGATTCCCTGAGTATACGAGTACGATCAAAGGTGAGCAGGTAGTAACAAGGCGTAGCGTTTATCGGACTGTAGCTCGAATATATAATCCGCTGAGTAAAATCGATACTGTAAATGCTAAAGCGAAACAATTTATGCAAACATTTATGGACGCTTATCAAGACGACAAGCAATATGGATGGAACGTGAAACCACCGACAAACCGACATGACACTTCGAACAAAATGAGCTTCAAAAGTTGTCTCTCTATTTCAAATGAAAATACGTTAAACACTAGCGCCATCTCTATAATGATTCGCTTACTACACTGACACAGAGAACAAACTGCTAAATTCCCTTTTTGTTTTTCTTCACAAATTCCAATGCGTATTGTTTTATGTACTTCTCACATCTTTTGCATTGATTTGGAAACTTATAAAATGATTTTCCTGGGTGTTTTGTCCAATAATTCTCACAAAATCTTGCCTCACACTTCCTTCGCAATTTGTATTTATAAAAGTTGTTTACATCGAAGCAGCAGTGAACAGAGCTTACTTTGACAGAAGTGATCGCCTCACTGGTAAATGACAATACTTTCGTGTGGGACACTTTTGTAACGCCAGTGTCACGTCGGTTTGTCGGTGGTGAAACTTCTACGCCAACTGCGTGAGGAATGGCAACTATTTGAAACAGAACTTGTTCATCTAAAGGAGATCAGCATTCCGAGGCTGGTTGCTATTGCTCATCCGGATTCCATTCAACTTCATGGGTTCGGCGATGCCTCAGAAAGCGGCTACGGTGCATGTGCATATGTTCGTATTAACAGAGCTAAAACACCTTTACTGTTTGATGATTCTAAGAGGAATGAACATTTCATTAACTACATTCTGTTAACACTATTTCATAGAATACTACGATCAATTGTACACCAATATTTCATAGTATACTTAAATCAATTGTAAACTTCAGCAGTTCGATGTATTGATTCAACCGGGACAATGTTGTCACAGCTATTTGTGTCCAAATCAAAGGTGGCACTAGTGGTATCTAAGAAGTACACCATAGCAAGACTCGAACTGTGCACTGTTCATTTGCTTAGCAAACTGTTAGCTAAAGTGAGAAAATCGATCAACATGGAAGTACAAACATACTGCTGGACCGATTCTACTACTGTGTTATATTGGTTGAAATCTTCTCCCAATCGATGGAAAACTTTTGTGGCAAACAGAGTATCGCAAATTCAATGCACAACTCAAGGTATCGAATGGCGACATGTTCCTGGTATACAAAATCCAGCTGATGCAGTGTCAAGAGGAAGATTTTCGACCGAAATAATCAAAGATGATATTTGGTGGAGTGGGCCAGATTGGCTCCAAATGGACAAAACTGCTTGGCCAAATTACAAAATTTCAAATGCCGAGGATTTGAAGGTCGTTGAAGAAGAGCGCATTACATGCGCACTAACTAGTGCGGTAGATGTGGAGTCGTTCATCAATCGTGCTTGCGAGGCTGATATTTTTGATTAATTGAAGCGAGTAGTATCCTACGTCTACAAATTCTTTGATGAACGAAAAGGCGATGCACACAACACAGAAACTAATGAGATAAAATCGTTACAACGAGCGAAGAAGATCGTAAAACGCTTGGTGCAAAGGGTTTCCTGTGCTAAGGAAATCGAATCGCTGAAGCAGGGGAAACCTATTAGTCGTTCATCACCATTGAAATTGTTAAGTCCAATCTGCAAGGACGATGGTCTTATTCCAGTGAGAGGTCGGTTGTGCAATTCAGGCATAGATGAGGAGCATAAACATCCAATTTTAGTGCCAGGAAAACATCGCATACTAATTGCTAACCATTATCACAAGACGCTATTGCATGGAGGAGCTCAAATCATGATAAATACTATTCAGCAGAAGTATTGGATAGTAGGCGGTCGAAATGTCGTTAAGAGTATCATCCATAATTGTAGGGGAAGGTAGGTAAAGACGGACACTGCGGGTAAGATGGACACTTCTCATAAATGCATGAAAAAGGTAATTTTCGAGTAATTCAACAATGTAGAATCCAAACTGAAGGTAAAACAACACATTTGAGAACATTTTTGGCATAATATAAATAAAATTGGTTAAATCCACGATCAAAACAAATTTTCAATCATGTGCACCCTTGTGGATCTAATTTGACTACTGCCGATCTTAAGCTCTACAACTTGTATTGTTTATATTTCCGGAAGTTTTATTTCATGAATGGGTTGTCGTGATCATTAATGAAAAAACTGGCGAAAGAACGAGGATAAAAGCAATACAAAATATTGTTTATTGGAGGTTTAAACATTCTGACACCAAAGCGGGAAAGACGGACACCTTGTTGTAGGGAAAGATGGACACCGGATTTATTTATTTTTTTTCATTCTTATATCAATTGGTGATGAATATATTTCTTCAAATACCTTAAATCAGGGTATTCCGATGCTATAAATCAATCAGTAACTAGAGAAAGTATTGAAATAAGCGAGAAATGAAACACCGGTCAAAATAGTAGCCACTCGTTATGCTATTACTCGCTCGACGCTGATGAGGCGCTTCACGAAATCCAATATCTTCTCACGACTTGGACAACTTTAAGCAATAAAAAGATGAGGCATTTATACGACATTGTTCAGGAATAGATGAGAAATTCTATGGAATTACAAAAATCAAATGTTGAATTTTGACATGGTGGAAAATGGATTAAACTATTAACAAGTCCCTCATAAATACTGGGGTCGTGGTCTTTTCGCGGAGTAATTTCTTTAAAGGAAGTTCTAGACTGTTGTTCTGTAAGCTGGAGCAACGCCAGCTGTTAGTGCGCGATATTTCAATAATGCTTTCGATGCTGCATTCTACGATATATTACAATCGCCACTTACAATTCCTAAAACCACGACTGAATGAACCGTCGTTGCAATTGGCCTAGAATTGGTTTATAAACGTACCAGGACGTGGAAAGCGATAGAATTTGTTAAAATACTGTAAAACTCTTCACTTTCTAACCTTTTCAACAGGTGTCCATCTTACCCTTCATGGTGTCCATCTTTCCCATATCAGGTGTCCGTCTTACCCGAACATTTCAAAACTGCACGAAAAAAAACATGTTTTTCATTCATGAAAAAAAACGCAAAAATCGATGGAAACTTAAAAATTTCAACACATTTTCTGATAAACTCATCTGACATGACTGTAAGATAATGTATGCACATTTTCATGGTCGTTGCACTTATATATCCCTAGATTTTTATCATTTCCCTTAACGTGTCCGTCTTTACCTACCTTCCCCTATACGGTGCACACGATGCAAACCAACACTATTGCAGCAACCAATGGCGGATCTTCCTCTACAGCGAGTTATTTCATTTCATTTCATTTATTAATTTCAATATGTCTGCCTCTGGGGTTGAACATATAATTGCTTAAAACCTAGTTGGCCCTATTGGTACTAAACTAACTGTAACTTAACATAACTAAGGGGAAATAGAAAAGGATGTAACAGAATGGAAATCCATAGCGAAAAGAAAAATAAGCAGCGGATAAGAAGAAAATATTTAAAACAAAAAAAATTAAGAATAAAAGAGACATAATTATATTCTTTCTAATAACAAATAGCCGGAACATAAAATTATAAATTAAAATCGCGGTAATTTTCATTGAATTGACGCAAACAAATTAGCCACGGGTCGTTAATGCCAAACGCTGTATTGCGGAAAGGTATTTCAAGAGCAGTCCGATTTCTTAAACACCTGGAAGGAACATACCAGCTAAGTTGGGAAAGCAAGTCTGGAGCATCTATATTCCCTCGTAACAAATTGCTGATAAATGACACACATGCTTTAGTTCGTCTAGATTCGAGGGTGTCGAGATTGAACAATATGCAACGATCCATCCACGTTATATACTGCTTCGATAAAAACAAAAGCTCAGAATAAACGATGATTTCCAATACCTTGCCACTAGCGGGAAGTAGGGAAATACCACGATAGTTGCTTACTTCAGATTTACTGCCTTTTTTTTAAATAGGAGGGAGCCTACCTGTTTTCCAAAGAGCAGGGAAATATTTATGTTGAAATGAGAGATTTAAAATGAATGTCATTATGCGAGCAATAGCGTTGGTGCACTTTTTAAGGATGATTGCAGGTATACCATTGCCGGTCTCGTAGTACAGTCGTCAACTCGTAGGACTTAACAACATGCCCGTCATGGGTTCAATCCCCAAATAGACCGCGCCGCCATACATAGGACTGACTATCCTGCTATGGGGGGAAATCAATTAGTCACTGAAAGCCAAGCCCACAAGTGGGTACAGGCAGGCCTTGACCGACATCGGTTGTTGAGCCAAAGAAGAAGAAGAAGCAGGTATACCATCTGGGCCAGGAGAATAAGAAGGTTTTAAGGACAATATAGCTGTAGCAACATTTTCGACGGTACAATTTAGGGAACGGGAACACAAAACATCGTGAGGTGTAGTAGAAAGCCCACCCTCTAACAATTCCTCATCATTAATGTAATCAGAGTAGGCGTTGGAAAAAAAATCGTGCGGTACCACACAATTGTGCTGTTGCACAAAATCGTGCGGTTGCACAATATCGCGCGGTTGCACAAAATCGTGCAGTTGCACAAAATCGTGCGGTTGCACAAAATCGTGCGGTTGCACAACATTGTGCGGTTGCGCAAAAGTGATACCACAATTTTGTTTAGTGTGCAAATGTGCTCGCACATATTGATGTGCTGTGCGTGCGAGGTAGCACTGTGTTACTTGACCCATCACTAGATGGCGCTAACCCTGCGCAGGCCTGCGCAGGAATCGCTGAAGTCCCGCGCGGGAGACCAGCCAAACCAGTGCACTTTTCGCCGATCACTTTTCCAACGCCTACTCTGATTACATTAATGATGAGGAATTGTTAGAGGGTGGACTTTCTACTACACCTCACGATGTTTTGTGTTCCCGTTCCCTAAATTGTACCGTCGAAAATGTTGCTCCAGCTATATTGTTCTTAAAACTTTCTTATTCTCCTGGCCCAGATGGTATACCTGCTTCTTCTCCTTCTTTGGCTCAACAACCGATGTCGGTCAAGGCCTGCCTGTACTCACTTGTGGGCTTGGCTTTCAGTGACTAATTGATTTCCCCCCCCATAGCAGAATAGTCAGTCCTACGTATGGCGGCGCGGTCTATTTGGGGATTGAACCCATGACGGGCATGTTGTTAAGTCCTACGAGTTGACGACTGTACTACGAGACCGGCAATGGTATACCTGCAATCATCCTTAAAAAGTGCACCAACGCTATTGCTCCCATAATGACATTCATTTTAAATCTCTCATTTCAACATAAATATTTCCCTGCTCTTTGGAAAACAGGTTGGCTCCCTCCTATTTTAAAAAAGGCAGTAAATCTGAAGTAAGCAACTATCGTGGTATTGCCCTACTTCCCGCTAGCTAAAAACTATGCTCTACCACAAAATTGTGCTGTACCACAAAATTGTGCTCTACCGCAAAATTGCTTGCGCACAAAATTGCGTCATAGCACAAAAGAGTGCGCGCACAAAATTGTGCTATAGCACAAAATAGTGCGCGCACAAAATTGTGCTATAGCACAAAATTGTGCGATACCACAAAATTGTGCGGTACCACAAAATCGTGCGGTACCACACAATTGTGCTGTTGCACAAAATCGTGCGGTTGCACAAAATTATGCGGTTGCACAAAATTGTGCGGTTGCACAAAATTGTGCGGTTGCACAAAAGTGGTACCACCAAAACACCGCACACTTAATTGTGTGTGGTAGCACCGCACCACACAGTAAAAAGTGCTACTTGACCCATCACTAGCGCCATCTGTTGGCGAAATAGACGAACTATTTATGGCGGCGGAGCAAAAAAAACGGTCAAAAAATTTTAAATATTGGCGCCCATTTTTTCGTCCGCTTCTTCTCCCTCCCTCACCCTGCCTTGCCTTACTTGCGCTTCTCTGCCCGTGCCTTCCGCCGCCAGCTGATTGGGTGTTGTGGTGTATGCGTTGATGCTTATATGTGCATTGCGGTTGTGTATTGTTATTGGTGGGTGTTAGCATTTATTAATTTGTGTGCGACCTTGAGACGCTGTGGGAGAAGCTGGATTGGGATTCAAAGTGTTATCGGTGTATTGAGGTTTATTTTATTTCGTGCCGCTGCTGATGAGACCATTCGATGCCCGTGCCAATCGAGGGTGACAAAGCCTATTTAAAACAAGCGTAGGAGAACGTCTAACACTAATCTAATATTTTTTAATTTGAACATGTCTGATGTTTCAACGACCTTCTAAGCATCATGTAGCACAATGTATAGTGGCAACAAAATATGTTTTTTAAATGTGCCGAAATCTGTTTCGAGTTTTTGGGTCTCGACACGCACACACACAGCGCGGGGAAAGTGACCGTTCACTCTATCAACCAGCCTTTCTTCCGATAAGGTAGCCGTACTCGCTCGTGCGGGAGGGGGGGGGGGGGTTGGTGGAGGGTGCGTGATCGCGTGCTCGCGCGCGCGCTTTCGTGGGTGCGTGCTGGCGTGCGCGCTTTCGTGCGTGCGTGCTCGCGTGCGCGCGTACGTGCATGTGTGCGTGTGTGTGTGTGTGTTAGTTTGCGCGCGTGTTTGTATGTGTGCGTTTGGAAACCCCAAAACTATTTGATTCTGATGCGTACATTTTCATCCGCTGCGGCTACAAAGTCCATTCATTTTCGATCTCGCTACCTTGGAGACAACACAACCATTGGCATTGGCATCTTTGCGATCGGCTCTGCTGTTGGGGGTATTAAAAAGACACACGATCTAAGCAAACATGCGTGTGATATATTGCACATTTATTTCTGATTCAGCTAGCGGACGCAAGTGGAAACAACATTTTGAATTGAATCCATACAAAAGAGGATGGTGCTGCACCTGTTCGTCCAGAATCTGGTGGCTTGTTGGTTTGGAGTAGTTATCATGACGCCGATTGACCGGCAATGCCTTGGAATGGGTTCGGATCGGTAGGTTCATGTTTTGGTCGAGTGCATTCCGTGCATTTGTCGCGCCACAGCGGTAGACCCGGCAGCACCAAAGTCAAAACAAAAACCTTCCCCGAGTGTGGACTGCTATGCTAAGTTCTTCTTATTATTATTCTTATTATTGGCGTAATGGTCTACACGATCATGCCGGTCTTTTCAGGACTTGAGTACCACGTAGCCGGATAGTCAGCCCTTGCTACGGCGGACGGTTCATACGCGGTTAGAACCCACGACGGGCATGCAGATGTCCGGAATGATGGCGGTGCCGCGGGCCCGCTCCTATCCAGCGTGCAATTTGCATACTGCCACACTGTCTCCTGCTCGATGCATACGCTGCAGGCAGGGGGAAGGATGCACCTCCACAATAAAAAAAAAACCCCGTCATGGACTAGCGGTGGATCTAACGGTAGGCGGACAAGGTGGTCGCCGAAGATCTCTAGTCTGTAGTATGCAGTATGCTTACTAGTGGACAGAGTATTAGCGACAAGGGCCCCGGAAAGATGGTCGTTGGGGCCCCGTGGCTGAAGAACCATTTGCACCTCCCCTCCCCCCATGGCGACAACAATTTTAGGGCCTGTGACCGATGATCGTAGGGGTCCCATGGCCATCCCCCTCTCCATCCACCGGCAATTTAAGTATACTGTTCAATCTTCCAACAGCTGTGTATCAGTACCCCCTCCTCCCGGTTATCAGTTACCATCGACAGGGGCCTCAATTCGTCTTTCCACCTTTCATCAACACCTTCCTTTATTTGACCGATGGATCATAACATTCCGAAAGAAAACACATTTGGCGACAGTTGTGCACACACACGCACGCTCATACCCTTGCGCAGACGGCACAGCATATCTGTGTAATCTACAACATACGAAAGCAAAAGCTTAGTGTAACAAAGTTATGCTTAATGCTTAACACGTTCAGAACAATGGCAGGCCCCAGGAACTGCCAGTGAACTTTCCAGCCTGGATGCTGGTGGAAAGGAAAGTTGATGAAAATCAGCGGCGGGATGAACGTGTTAATGCGAATTAGGATTCAGCGCGTTTCATAGCAAACCAGCATTAGCTAGCGATTCCTTAGTCATTTTTACATTGCAGCAATTGAACTTATTGCGCTTTATTTGTTTGATTTGTGAAAATGTAACTTCATCGCCGCAATGTTTGTTACCGGCATTTTTAGGCGCCACAACAGCTCGCGAGCATTAACCACACGCGAGAAAGAGATAGCGCTATGGAGGGAAAAAGCACGGACGACGGCTGACAGCGATTGGCCGTCTGACGCACCAACACATCCAAACCGTTGGAGGGAAAAAGATGGCATGATAAAATTCTCCGAACGGCATGATTTCTTCCGTCGCTTTGCGCAGCGGGTAGAGATTTAAGATGAAAATTATGAAATAATTTAGTAGCAATAAAAAAAACTTGTCGAAATAAGAGCTATCGAAACACATGTATTCTGCAACCACACTCCATAGATCGGCATTTACTAAGTTATATTGCGGCTGCTGCCTCTAAAAAACGACATTCATCAAGGTGGATTAAAAATATCAGGTGGAAAAGGGCCTTTGGAGGGTCGCCATAGTTGAGGGACTTTACGTCATTTTAAACCCATTAACCAATGGTTTCCGCACACGAATTATAGCAAATAGAACAGATTTCTTTGTTACTACGTACATTATTGTATGTCTATTGATTTTATCGGAAAATGAGATATATTAACAAAATAATGGATGATTTTTTTAGTCACGAAATTTAAAATCTTGTGAGTAAGAGTTCAAATCTTATTTAAATTGTCGCTGAGGTGCGCACATAATGAGGAATAATAGTGAAAATAGGAAAAATAAATGATTTCTTAATTTTTATCCACAAATATGTCGAAAACACAAAGAATAATAGAATAAATTCACGAAATAACACGAAATGACACACTTCAATTCATGTTTTAATGTTAAAAAAAAACTCACAAAGCCCAAAATATATTGTTAAAGAATATTTAATCGAAAAATTGTGATAGAAAAATTAAATGAACCATCCCAAAACATGTAAACAATGCTTGAATCCTGGGGACCTTACGTCATGTGACGAATTGTCAAAATGCTCTAGATTTCACCACCTAAGGCCGAAAATACACGGACCGGAATTTCGCGGCCGCGGAATTCCGCTTGCTGAAAAATGTATGGATATGACAGTTCGGGAAAGTTGCTGACACTTTGTATATGGGTTTGACAGCAGGCGGAATTCCGCGGCCGCGAAATTCCGATCCGTGTATTTTTGGCCTAATATTTTTAATCTAGTGTAACTGTACCAGTTTTCGGCAGGCTAGTGCAGCAGTTTCACAAAAACTGCTCATGCAATGCACCTACAATTTTTATTTATTTTTTCATGAAAGTTATATTATTTTGGTTGATAAATTATCGTAATATGTTAAGCTATTTTTTATTTTCCGTTTCAAAGTCCTTTTTTACAAATACTCGTAAAAATGTAAACATTGGTTTTGCTCCTATTTTCGGCAGTTTGTGTTTTATGAAAAATTTTACCGCATTTGTGCAAAATTTAACGTTTTTAGTTACCCTGTCGAAAATAGGTACACTTCCGAAAACAGGTACACTGCCGAAAACTGGAGTTACCCTACCTTGGTCCAATTTAATAACACAATTTTCGCCTTTTATCCGCACAACGGTCGGATTCGGCACGGTTTCTTGTGGTTGTTGCAGTATTTACAAAATTAATGTTGTGATTTACTGGGATGTAAGGTATAATCTGCATATTACTTGAATAATAGAAATGTGTTTGAATACGTTTTGTTTTTGCAAAATTTGGTCTTACAAAACCAACCGTGCCAAATCCTAATCGAAGGCGAAAATTGTGTTCTTAAATTGGACAGAGTAGCTTACACCATCTGACGTGTGAGCAAGTGGTAGACAGCGGTGTCTATTGAAAACGACTATTGTTATAAAAACAAGTGAACAGTTGCTTATTGGACTGGTGAACCCTGTGAGCACAATACGAAGAAGTAGAAGAGAAATTTCATTCTTCTTACAAAATGTAAGGAATATACGGGTATAGCGGGGAAAAAATAATTTGAGATTGTGCCTACGTAACACCGCACAATTAATTTGACAGATAACATCGGATGCGGCGTCCGACAATATCTATAAAATTGAATTCCGTCGTACGACGAAATCGCACATCTGACGTTATCTGTCAGTTACCATATAAAATTTTGACAGGCCTTCCGATAAAATCGCAGCCGATGAAGCACAGACACGACTCTTAATCCGGATAAAGGCACTAGGATAAACTGAATCCCAACATAGATATGATATGAAGATTAAATCTGAATTCAACTTTACTCACCTAATAATGTGTTTGCCAGCGGTTGTGGTTTAGAAACCTTTTCTGATGTCAATTTCCTATGTCTCATATGAGCTCGATGCAATGAAACTTTGAACGTAAGGTTGGTGTCATGCATCATTGAGTTCGCATATTGATCTTCAGCAATGCATGTCAAAATCAACAAACAAAGTTTCAAATTAGTTGAACTTAATTCACTTTTGTGATCCTGCATCACGATTGAGCTATAAAGAAACCCCATTGAAAGAAATATAAAATATTGTTAACAAGGACAGGAGTTTATGTCATACCAGTATTGAAATAGGGCCACAAACAAATTAGTAGAATAATGTGAGGCATCTAGAATGGCAGCCGCGGATAAGTCAGGCGATCCATCATTTATATTCAACGTATTGCACGGTGAAGGCGGAGTAGAATCTGCTTGTGTATGCGCTAATGTGGTTATGAAATTTCGATTTAAATGTATTGCTTCATACAGAGCCAAAAGCAGTGCGTTGTTTGCCCTAAAACAGAAATTAATTATTATATTATTATAACTAAAACGCTTGGATTAATTAACAAATTATCAAGTATCGAGTAGTAAGGTGGGCCATACGATTCATTTCACGACCCGACCTGGAGTCGGGTACGAGCCAGTCGGAATCAATTCCGACCTGTGGGTGCAGAGGGTGCACTACGTCGGAGTCAGAATCAAATCCGACATGCGGGTGCAACGAGTTCGTGTCGACCCGAACGTTCAGTAGGTGCGAGAAAGCATAAGCGACTCCGACCCATGGTTTCAGGAAGTTCGGATCGTCCCGAATGAGGAGTACCCAACCCAAGTGACATTTGCTCGAAATTGTTTTTCCATATCTGTTCGATTAGTACTCGATACATTTTACATTCGTAGCTTTGATTTTTGATGAAAAACAAAAGCAAATTTTGTGTGAAGTTATTTTATCAAAAATCGGTGTTATTTAAATCGGTGAGTGAATCTAGAAGAAAACAACGAAAAGCCGCATTACAGTTAATTTTAAAGGACTTATACTAAATTCCCTTAAACTGGTTCAGTTTAAGGGATGTTTAAGGCTCCACCCAGTCAGACAAATCGGACTTAATTTACCCCTATCTTACCGTTAAATTACAGGTAATTTAAGAGTAATTTAATGGTAAATTAGCAGTCCTTAATTTACCCATTCGAGCAGTTTTGACAGATCCTATTCCTTCCTCTATTTTTTTTATTTTTTTCGGCCAAAATGTTAATTAATAACACGAAATGAATTTTATTACAGTTTAATAGATCCATTTTCCTTATCTTATACAAACGATTACAATGTATTTTTTAAGCAAACTTGACTTGAACAGCCGCTTCACCCGGAGAAGGTGATGCACAAATAACACTAATAAACGCAATTTATACCCATTTAATACTTAAATAATACTGATTTTTTATAGAATAACGTCACAAAAAATTCTCGCTTCTTATCTTCTTTGGCTCAACAACCGATGTCGGTCAAGGCCTGCCTGTACCCACTTGTGGGTTTGGCTTTCAGTGACTAATTGATTCCCCCCCATAGCAGGATAGTCAAGTCCTACGTATGGCGGCGCGATCTATTTGGGGATTGAACCCATGACGGGCATGTTGTTACGTCGTACGAGTTGACGACTGTACTACGAGACCGGCAACCACAAAAAATTACCTTTTGTTTTTCATAGAAAAAAAAACCATAGCTATGAATGAAAAATGAGCTCGACGGCATCGTCCATCGATAGGGGAACGTCTAATTTACGAAAACACCAAATATTGGCGCTTTCAACACACTTTATCACATACAAATCCATTCGCTCTGCACCAACAGCTCCGGAGCCGGTATTACAGGGTGGCCACTCGAATCAGGATTTGAAATTCCCGGTTTTTTTCGGTTTTACCCGGATTTTTTAGGGATTTTCCCGGTTAATTACACTTCAGTTGCCCGTAGTTGATAGCATTGTAGGAAATTTCAAAGCATTTTTTAAACAATTTTATAGATAACTCTAATAGTATTTATAACTTCATCTGTAATTAGTAGGAAAGTGCAAAGCTACATGTTATCGATATATTTCATAATACAGACTGACTTCACTGGTTGAACTTTGAATCACTGTTAATGATTGAATGAATGCTTTTTATTTGGAAAGTTTTTCCATACAAAAAGTTTTGAATTTATTCTGAACAAGCCATGAGATTTGTTTGTATTTTTTCGGAAATCGGCGGATGAGTTCTAGTTTCGAATTTGTACAGTGTAA